>NC_047158.1:19495370-19775370 GCF_009819705.1 Hippoglossus hippoglossus
GAAAGTTTTCACAGCATGAACTCAAGCCCAATGGGCGGAATATCCCCGTCACCGAGGACAACAAGAAAGAATATGTCAGGTGAGAACAAAGAGAGTTATGTTCCATCTGTTTGGGGGGTCTTATCTAAAGTGTTTCTCCAGATACAGCATAAACAATAGAGCTATTATGCCCAATAGTTTTGCTGTTATATTACACTATTTTTATTTCGCTCACATCACCTGTGTTTGTGTTTTTCAGACTTTACGTGAACTGGAGGTTCATGCGAGGAATCGAAGCCCAGTTTCTGGCTCTACAGAAGGGATTCAGTGAACTCATCCCCCAACACCTCCTCAAACCGTTTGACCATAAAGAACTTGAGGTAAATGTGCTGACTGAGAGAGATTTAATAGTTCAACTTCTGTATCATTGAGACATAACGGTCATTTCAGTCCTATTTGTTTGGTTTTGGCCACAGAAAGGCGACAACAGTAAAAACAAGTTGTGTAGTCTAAATGCGTGGTGTTTATATTGAGTCACCTTTTTGATCCATTCCCATTCCCCTCGTCCAGTTGATCATCGGTGGATTGGGGAAGATCGACCTTGCAGACTGGAAGACAAACACCCGGCTGAAGCACTGCACAAGTGAAAGCAATGTGGTTCGGTGGTTCTGGCAGGCGGTGGAGGCCTTCAGTGAGGAGAGGAGAGGACGCCTGCTGCAGTTCGTCACCGGCTCCACCAGGGTCCCGCTCCAGGGTTTCAAAGCACTGCAGGGTGGGTCAGGCACTGGCTCAGACGCCACACACACACTATACATGCAGTATTAACGCAGGCCAGTTAAAATACCTAATTCTACTGTTATCAGACCTCGTATTAACATCAGTCCTGAGCTATCTGATCACAAGTGGTCAGAGCTAGTTACACACACGTGTCCTCGATGCGTCTTGAGATCTGATCTCTCCGACCACATTCGGAGGAGGTCTGTGACGCATGTGGCTACGTTCTAGCTGTGTGAACACAAATGTGTCCTGGGCCACATATGAGGGACCACCCTCACAGTTTCACAATAACTGACACTCACACAAACACTCATCCATCACATCTGTAAACTCAGACGGGGTTGAAACAACATCATTTGATCTTCATGAACATAAATGATGTAAGCATGTACTTGCATATACAGCAGGGAAGTGGGCTCTGATCATTTCTCAGGATGGTTGTTTATAGCCGGTTTGAACAGGACCTTAAATGCTGTGTAACTCTCTGTGTATCAGAGTAGAGCAGTGATAACTAGAATGAATGTGTGTAAGGTTCTACAGGTTCTGCAGGACCAAGGCTCTTCACCATCCATTTGATAGACGCCAACACAGACAACCTGCCCAAGGCCCACACATGGTAAGGACACCTAAGAGGATTAAATGCTCTTCTTGATCAACATTGGTGTTCGGCCTGGAGGGACTCATCTCTCTTTTCTGTGTCTAGTTTTAACAGGATAGACATCCCACCCTACGAGTCTTATGAGAAACTTTACGAGAAACTGCTGACGGCTGTGGAGGAGACCTGCGGCTTCGCTGTGGAGTGATGAATCCAGTACCAACATACACACAATTACACTTGTGCTTGCACACGACTATTTGACATTTTACATATGCACACACACACACAAACGGAATATGATGTATACGGAGCGTATACTGAGCAGCCAAGCATCACAAGAACAGTCTCTTGCCGCCTCTTCACCACCGGACTGTTGGGGGTAAAAGGAGGAAGCACAGCAGGAGGGGGGACAAGTATTTTAAAATTTTTCAAATGTTTTGAAGAAGCATTTTTATCCTTCAGTTTTAACAAGCTATGATGTCATCCATCAGAATGTCTAACCGCCACAGTCGCGCTTGAGTCTCTCCGGACAGAATCAACCAATCACATACGAGCCTGCGAACAAGAGATGTTGAAATTCGATGTGTGAAGAACAACGCGGAGACCGATTGTCTTTTCTGTCTGACAAGCTGATTGATCGACTAATATTCATGCTTTATGTTTAACCACTGTCCTGGGTGGGTGGGTGTGTGTGTGTGCGTGAATGCGTCTGAGTGACTGTGTGTGTGTGTGTGTGTCAGGCATGGCACCCAGTTACGCTGTAAAGAAAAAAAAAAAGATCAAATGAGCCTGCTCCTCTTGTTTGGTAACTTTTTGTCTCTTCCGTTTGTATCTGCGACCACTCTGATCCACTCTAATATTCTATTATTTATTACTAAGTGATTACCGACCAAGCTGCTATGTGCTCTACAAAGAGCCGACACTAATCTCTTCATCAGCCCCTCTACCAGAGCTGAAGGGTCAATTCACTTGTGATTCAAGTAATCCACAAAGTGGGTTTTATTGAATTTCGTTACATTTTTTTAACCATCATTTTATTGCGGTGAAATACTCTTTGTCATTGTATGGAAACTGTTTGTGTGTTGGTGTGTAAAATACCATGTTACATTTATTGAAGTGAAAGGGATTTACTTTTCCCGGCCCTAATTTGACAAATCTAACTCTACTGACGTTCACGAGAGGACCGAGGGCATGACCTGGATATTTTTCAAAAACGAGCCAGGAGGACGGAAAGACGGAGTCAGCTTCAGGAATTCTTCGGTTGTATGTGACGTGTATAATAAAATCTCCTCAGCCTTTCGTACATGTTTCATCATCCATTTCACCAACTTTCTTTGCGTCTCTAGCCTGGATATCTCTCTCTGCCCGTCTCTTTTTGTCAATAGCCTGAATGTCAGGAACAGTAATCATCCTCCTCAAGACCACCATGAATGAACAAAGTCTCTTTACAGTCATTAATTCTCCATCGAAGTGAATGAAATCAAAAACCTAAATGTTGAGCGAGTGACGTGGAAAACATTGAGATCTGTCGTAGATTGAAGAGTGACGACTGTTAAGCAGTATCATTTCAATCTGCTTTTTTTTAGGTTCTCAGTTCACTGTGTAATGGATGCAAGAGTATTGTAACTTACTATGTACTAAACATTTATGAAAAAATACAATGTAAATAAGATTATATTAAAAGAAATTAAATTGAAAATACATGTCTTGTGTTGTGTGCATTATTGGGGGGGATGTGTCACAGGGGTGATAAATAAAATAATTTGACTAAAATCAAATGTAATGATTTTAATGTGTTAATTGTGATGTTATTAGTTTATTGTCAAAATATCTGCAAATTGATTTTCTGTTGAGTTATAAGCTCTTGTAATAACATATTTCTATATGATAGATTAATATAAACATGAACGTATTGATGTTTGATTTTCATGCCTGATATGATTTACATGTAATAAATGCTTTTCCAGCAGCATAAAGAAACAAGTGGTGTGTGTACATTTACATTTGTTGACCTAAATGGATGATTTCTGGTGGGTGTAATTTAAATGTCATCCAGCCAAAGTCTATAAATTAAATAAGACAGATGCAAACTGTAGCTTCTGTAATGTCCAGAATCTGTGGTGCATTTGTTTTGGCACTGCTCAGCTGCAAAGACTTTATTCGCAAAATATGTAATTTGTGTGTTTTATAGTTAACGTTATTTGGTCTCTTTGAAGATTGCCCACAGAAAGAAGCTTTACATTATTCTTGTGATTATTTCTAAAAACTCGTGAAACTTTGAAGGAACTTCAAAGTCCAAAAAACAATTTCGTATTCTGGAGTAATTTGAAATGGGCGTGGCAAAATAGCTCAACAGCGCCATCTAAGGAAAATCCCCTAAGTTTGCTTTCACACGCCAATCAAAACACAAGGTTGTTGTATAAGTATAATGTCACAGTGTCAGTGGTCATTGATTCATTTGATGTCTTAGATGCTACGAAGGTGAAAGATTTATACGATCTGAAGAGAAACAAGTGTTTTTGACCTGAACAGATCTATTAGTCTGTTTGTAGTGATAGAGGCAGCCCCTGATTTTGCTTTTTCGCTGATCTTCACGAAAATAGGTACACACACGTATCATGACCAGACGAACAAAAAAGTCTCACGAAGCATTGGGAAAATCATCAGATCAAGGTGAGTGTCATCATCACAAGATGGAAATGAAAAGTGCCTGAAAAATTCTGTCACATGATCAGAGTCCGGGCCTGAACAGATCTATTGGTCTGTATGTAGGGTTAGTGATAGCGTCACCTACTGATCAGCATGAAAATTAAGTTGTTGCAACCCCACTGTGCATTGTCCGATCAGCCCCAGATTTGTCAGGCTTCATCAGAGCCCCAACCTGAACAGATCTATTAGTCTATATGTAGTGACAGTCATAGCGCCACCTACTGATCAGCGTGAAAATTAGGTTGTTGTCACTCCACTGTACATTGTCCAGTACTCCAAATTGCTCAAACTTCATCAGAGCCCCGACCTGTACAGATCTATTGGTCTGTATGTAGGGATAGTGATAGCGCCACCTACTGGCAACAGGAAGTAAGCCTAGTTTTACAACTCTAATATTTACATAATTTTTTTTTACTGTGTGGTCTGCATTTGATGGCGTGGACCGTAATGCGTCATTAGTGTTGGCTTTGCATGTTGGACACAGGAAGTGAAGCGTTTATCCTTCCTGCTGTGCGCAAAATGCACGCAACGCGGAGCCCTTTTGCCCAGTCCCTGTCCGCCATCCCCCATCAGGTCCCGAGTTCTCGGGCCCGCTAAGTGCTGCTTTGTAGCCCTATTCATTATTATAATGAAAAATTTCATATAATCACAAATTTAAATTAGCAGGTAGGAAACCAGTTTTGTTGCATTCAGTTTTTGTCACTTGAAGATGTTGTAATCTGTCGTGAGTAATACAAATTTTAAATATTTAAACATACACAGGTCGGTGTCATGTGGACATTTGAAACAATGAATAACCTCCATGATTTACCTGTGTTTATTTAATTAAAAAGTATTTTCTTACTTTATTTTATCTATACTATAAAGTTTTCTTGTTGTTTCTTCAGACTTTGACTCAAAAACAGCTGAAACTGTAAAAGTTGCAGAAGTCCCTCTCCCCTAGGACCACACTTCCCAGAATGCCACCGGGGTCCGACGCAGCGAAACGTCTACCGTGCGTGCGTGACGTCACGGCTGTTCTTGTTTTGGCTGTTAGTTTCGTTATTCGCGGATTTTCAGTTCGTCGAGAAAACCTCCAGCGACGGTTTCCTCCCGACGAAGCTGCGCCGACCGCGAGCGTCTGTCTGTGCGTTAGCCCGTCGACATGTTGGCCCTGGAGCCGCGGGAAGCACGGGAATACTGACAGAAGTGAGCTAACTCCTCGGCTAGCTAGCCAGCCAAGCTAATCAACGTTAGCTTAGCTGCGAGCAGGGGTTTGCCCTGTTGTGTGTCTGCCTGTGTGTGTGTGTGTGTGTCTGTGTGTGTGTGTGCGTGTACGCGGAAATGGTCGTCAGCTGCTCTGACAAGGTTTTAGTTTGACCGACAGCATCTTAAACTTTGAGCTAATGTCACAGGGTCGAGGCTGAGGTGAAGAAAACAACGACGTAGCTACAATCTCAGCTTCCTGTTAGCTTCCAGTGTTGCTGTGTGTTTAATATATTTATTGAGGGGGTGTCTTGTGTGGCGTGATGCAGGGCGACCCGGGCAGGTTTAGAGGAAGTAAAGTTACTAATGAAAGTGTTTTTAAAGTGTCATTGTGTGATTAGCTTGGGCAACACAGTCAAGACCAACTTTACTTGGTAGCTAATGTTGTTTTTCTAGCTGGTGCTTTTCTGCTCTGAGTCTCCAGTCTGCGGTCATGAGTGCTCGCTCATTTTAAAGTGGAAGTACTTGTTTGAATTCCAGGGGAATGCCAGCTCTTTGACATACGTGTGTGTGTCTGTGTGTGTGTGTGGTAGATGGTACTGATGGAGCAGTGACCCAGTGTAGGTGGCTTCAGGGAGCTGGTAAGTGTAGTTTCACGATGGCAGATGGGGGCAGCGACGACGATGTAATACACCTGGCAAGTTTCAACATCCACCGCAGCCAAGGTGAGACACATCTTCATATCCTCACTGGGATGCACTCCCTTAAACCATTAAACCCCATCTCTCTGTTTGATCATCTACACCAGTGTATATATATTATCTTGTGCCAGGTTGTAACTGGCTCTAGACTTGGCCCTGGTGGTTCATTTAGACCCTGGTCAGACTTGGTGTTGACATGCGTCCTAAATGGTCAGGAACCAGTACAGGTCCAGATGCACCCAAATGCATTCTGGGCCACATATAAGGGATCTGCGTACTCAGTTGACAGCTTAAATTTTTTATTATTGATCAATATTTTGTTTTGTTTTGATAAAGTATTTAGACTAATGATTCATATGTAATGATTCATATTTATTGTTTACTTTCTGTTGAGTTCTACTAAGCTCTTGTAATAACACATATCTCTATATATTAATGATTCATATAAACTTGAATGTATTGATTTTCATATCTAATATGATTGTTGCGGGGTCTCTCTTAAAAACTCCTCAAAGAGTGTGAAAACACAGGCGTAGTCAAAAAAATGTGTTTTCAATTTATTTTCAGCCGGCTCTCCAAGGTGCTCGTGGACATTTTCAAGAAATACAAAACAAAATAATTTAAAATCAAACTGACTCTTGAACTCTTGTCTAATGCTCTCATGAGCTCTGACGTGACCTTCTCTGTAACTGGGTTCAGACTCCCCTGGCAAGGCCTTGAAGCTGCCCTTTTCAACCCTTAGCCCCTCCCACTGGGCTTAATGACTAATTCAGACAAATTTATCTGCAAAACCAGTCCTTGAAACAAAAATAAAAGTTTACAATAAAGTCTTTGCATGTCACCAAATAAATCATCTTTAAACAAATCAAATGACTTTTATAAACAAAAAGGTAATAACTAGAAACAGTACAACTCTTATTAATTATCTTTTAAAAAACCACAACCGGAAACTATTTAAACAAACAGGAAGTTTGGGAAGCCCTGTTTGTTCCCTGTAACTTTACCCTGACGGCGAGATGAACGTGCCGCGTATGTAAACCGCTGGTAAGTGACTGTGTGTGTGTGCGTGCGTATGTGTGTGTGCGTATGTGTGTGTAACCCAGATGCGGAGCTGACGAGTGTGCACCCTCAGCTAAACAGAGTCAGCGATGGTTAAATAGTGATCAACTAGAAACTGTAACAGGAAGCTTGAAAAATGTTTGTCGGTGTGTGTGTGTGTGTGTGTGTGTGTGTGTGTGTGTGTGTGTGTGTGTGTGTGTGTGTGTGTGTGTGTGTGTGTGTGTGTGTGTGTGTGTGTGTGTGTGTGTGTGTGTGTGTGTGAGTGGACCGCTGGCGGGTCAGTGACGGAGCAGCTCCGTCACAATGATATAAACGTAATACATATGAGCATATCAGACTTTTCCAGTGGTGTGTGTGTACATTTACATTTGTTTTTAATTTAAAATGTTTGGCTCCAAACCAATCGGTACTTAATCACTGACAAAATTAGGGAAATGTCATTTGAATTAGTCCACGAATTTCATCCAGCCGAAGTCTAGAAATTCAGCAAAACATAGATGCAAACTGCAGTTTCTGTTATAACCGTCCAGAATCTGCGGTGTGACCGTTGCATCAAAGTTTGATTCCACTCCATCTAAACACAAGGTTGTTGTATCTGTATAACAGTTTCAGTGGTCATTGATTCCTTAGATGTCTTAGATGTTGCAAAGATGAAAGATTTATACAATCTGAAGAGAAACAAGAGTGTTTTTGACCTGAACAGATTTATTTAATCGATTTAGGGTTATCTCAACGACATGGAGATTAAAACTTCCTCGATGTTTTCGTCACAAGGTGGGTCCGCGGCGTGCCGTCAAAGTTTGATTACACGCCATCTTAACACGAAGTTGTTGTATCTGTATAATGTCAGTGTCCGTGGTCATAGAATCCTTTGATCTCTTAGATTTTGCAAACTTGAAATATTTATACGATCTGAAGTGTTTTTGACCTGAACAGATGTATTAATCTGTATGTAGTGGCACCTACAGGAAGTAAGCGTCGTTTTACAACTTAAATTAGATTAGATTTCTCAAGTCGCAAGTGCTCGGTACCGCACAGTGCTGCTCGCAGCCCTAGTTTAATCTTATTTTCTTACTTTACTTAGATTTCATCTGTCCTCATGCACTGTACTGAAAATGCTGTATGTGCCTGTGTAGGCTCCCGTGCCCGTAAGAGGGAACTCATCACCATTTCTGACGACTCGGACGAGGAGCCTGTGACTCTGGTACCAGGGAGTCCTGTTTTAGTCCCGGATGATGCCGATGACGACGTCAGCATAGTTGAGGTGACCAATAAACAGTGTTCTTACAGAGACTTGTATTTTATATCATTCGACAAGTGGAAACGTGTTTTGTTATTCTGTTTACCAAACTAATTTCAATATTTTGAGCTGCAGAAGTTACAATAGAATTAGCATCTTCGCTTCCATTCATCGATCACTTTGTGACTTTTGCCTCCTATGTTTACCTGCAGCAGCTGACTCCCGCACGCAGACATCTGATTCGCCCAGCAGCGAAATGGAGTGGAGCTTCTCAAAACCTAATCCAAGTTGTAGTTCATACTACAACTCCCGGAGTTCCCACAGGGGACCCTAGCTCTGTTCCCTCCACCTCCAGAGATACCAATGCCAACTCCTCCGCAGGAAGGCCAGCCATACGAACACAAACAACAGTGCAGTCGGGCACTTCTGGAAACACACAGCCACAACCAGGCTCCTCTTCGTGCAAACTGACCCCGTCAAAACTGACCTTGACAAAATCACAGAAACAGGACGGTACATCAACACATACAAATGTGGAGCTCCATGCAGTCTCTTCTGTCCAGAACCCATCTACCTCCACAAATTTCAAGGCTAACGCCATCTCATGCAGAACACCTATTCAAGTACTTGTTCAACCTCAGCCCAGCACATCTGGGCTAGCACAACCTAAAGCAGGCTCTTCAGCACATGTGCCGGTGGAGGCCCAGGCAAGTACCTCTGCTGGTGCCACACACTCTTCTTGTGCGGTTGCAGTTAGAACAACAAACTCTTCTACAAAGACTCAAGAACAGCCAAGTACAAGTACTCATTCACAAGACAATCCTCAGGCTAGCACTTCATCTGCACAGTCTCACACGCGGACACAGCCTCAGCCCGGTACATCAGCACAGCTCCAGACCACTGGGATGACAACCCAACAGCCCCACTTCATCCAGGTGAAGGAGGTGAAGCTACTTTTTCTTCCGCAACAGCTGAACATCCAAGCCTCTGCTCTAATAGCCCAGCCCCAGCTGCAGCTCAGGACCCAGAACGTGCCGCAGACATTCAACCGAATGCAAGGCAATCTCATTCAGATTGAGCCACAGCCCTTGGCCCAAGCCCCTGCCCAGCTCCCAGTCCAGGCAACACATCCCCCTCAGGTGATACCGATGATCCCCCCTGCAGTGCTAATAGCTGCAGCCCCAGAGAGACTAGGACCTCCAGAGGCTGGTCACCGGATCATCCTGGGGAGCCAGGCACCTGGACAGGCTGTTCCCAATCCTCCACCACAAGCTGGTGGCTCCAGTGTGGGTCCACCAGCCCGCAGCCTCAACATTAGGGTATCCAATGTGAACTTTAACCTTCCCGTTCCTCCAGCTCCAACAGCTTCAGTCCCTCACAATGGAGGGGTGGCTCGTCTCCTTATGGTCCCGAACCCAGAGAGGCTCAATCCAGCCCCTGGTCTGGTTGTGGTCCCCCCTGCACCAGAGGACATTCCCAGAATAGAGGATGCTAGGCCTGGTCCCTCTGTACCACGAGAGAATCCAGAGCGGCCTCCTCACGTCACAACCCTCATCACTGGTGTTGTGAGTATCACATACACATACACCTGCACCTCATCTGAACAGAAATTTTAATAACTTTAATTTTGGTGTGACTGTGACGTTGCCTCTCACCTCCTCTATTTCAACTCTGATTCCCTTTTCTGTTTGTGTTCTCCACAGCTGGATCTATTCCCAGATGTTCAAGAAGCCTATGTAGCAGAACTGATCCAAAGGAATAATGTGAAAGACTTGAATGTGTAAGAAGCACCCACCATTTTTCTCCAGTGTTTCATGCAGTGCTACGATAAGTGATTCAGCTTCTCAGGAAGTATCCAGCCCTTAGTGTCTAGCTTGTGTAAATAGATATGTTTTAAAGTTATACAAGTATGTTTACCTGCATCTCGCCTCTGCTCTACTTCCAGTATCTGTAACCTGCTGTTGGAGAACCCAGAGTATCCAAGGAGGGAGACTGCAGCCGCCAATGCAGCTCCCACCAGCATCCTCCTGGAGTCTGGAGACACCCAGACAGAGGTGAGTGAATGACCAGTGAAAGGTTTTTCTGTGAGAGGATGATGTTTGCAGGAAATGTGGTTCGGTGTAAGTTAAGGTTTAATATCGTCACCTACGCAATGAGCAGTTACATCATTAATATAATGAAGGAGAAGTTGTTTCTTATGGAAAATGGACAGTTACAGTCAACTAGGTACAAATCTGTATAAAAACATATAGAAAAAGACAATCTCATCCCAGCCACAAATCACAGTCACACAGCATCATTTTCCTTATCTGATAGCCAAGTGTCTGGGTATTTGGTCTTTTCAGGTGAGCGAGGACCTGTTTGACTTTACCAAGCTGGGCGCAGTGGGACCTGAGGCTGTGATGCAAGCTGCCGACCTGCTCATGGCAGACTTCAGGATGCTCAGCTGTCAGGACATCAAATGGGCCCTCAATGCTCTGAAGGGACACTATGCAATTACACGCAAGGTAACAACATGGTCGCGTTGTGTCGTAGGAATGTCACCACAGTTCTCCACCTTTCTCTACTTTCTCGCCCTCTTTTCCAACTGCCTCTTTTAACACCCTCTCGTGGTCGCTCTCTTCCACTCGCCCAGGCCTTATGTGAAGCTCTGAAGAAGTGGAAGGATTCAGGCGACCCCTCAGGAAAGAGACGACGGAGCAGAGCCTCCTCTGAGCGCTGCTACATTGATTTCCATTTCGAGCATGGTGAGATAGTTCTCTGACTTTTCTCTCTCTGTTCACTGCTGCTGTTTCACAACACATGCTCTCATCTATGCACCCACCTGCTTGTGAATTATGTAGTGAATTTAGAATTTAGAAAATACATATAGTTTAAATCACGTTTTACATATTTTAAGCAACTTAAGATCTTACCTTTTGGTTAAAACCTTCCTGTTTTTGTTCACAAAGTAATACAAAGTCGACAAATGAGAATTTTTGGTGTCTGGTCGAGTGTTTCATCAGTGTTGTAAAAACGCTTTTACTGTTTGTACTCAAACTGAGCTGCTCTGAATGTAGGATGAATATTCTCCCTTTGTTCACCAGGTTCAGTGAAGTTTGAGAAGAGGATGTATTTCTTGGAGAACGACCGTCGCTACTACAGGACGTACAGCAATCTGGAAGCTTCTGTGCAGAAGGAGCTGTCGTTCTATCAGCAGAAAGCCAAGGAATGGGCAGAGGTGCAGTAAACACACACACACACACACACGTTTTATTTTATTTTTTCATAATAAATCTTTTTGCCGGGATCTTTGTGTTGATCATCATCAGCTCTGCCTGGTTTTGATTTCATCTTATTATTGCTCAGTCTGATTACAGTCTGAGTACCTTATATGCAATAGAAACTCACCAACTGAAGGGATCCATCAGTCAAATGTTTATTATTTATTAAATATTCATTATTATATAATCTTATTGTCAGAGGAGATGATTGACAGTTCACTCCTGCTGTCTGACACACTCTCTGTCTCTCTCTCTCTGTCCAGCATGAGGACTTCCTCTTGGCACTGCAGGTCAATGAAGATGAATATAAGATGGTAAGAAGTGCACACATACCTCCACAAGGCTGATGTAACTTTCACAGTGTTTCATATCATTTTAAATTACAAATAAACTTCATATCAGACTGGATAGAGGAGGAAATTGTTTCCTTTTCTACTACCGCTGCTTCAGAAATGTGACACCAACATGCAGTCTGATAATAATTCTTTCTCCAGGACGGCCAGCTGATCGAGTGTGGCTGCTGCTACGGAGAGTTTGCGTTTGAGAAGATGACGCAGTGTTCAGACGGTCACCTGTTCTGTAAAGACTGCCTGTTGAAATATGCTCAGGAGGCAGTGTTTGGCTCAGGAAAGGTATACACACACACACACACACACACACACACACACACACACACACACACACACACACACACACACACACACACACACACACACACACACACACACACACACACACACACACACACACACACACACACACACACATTGTTTTCCTCACATAATGTGAGTCAGGCCAACCTGCTAATGTCAGAATATTACACAGCTCTGTTGAACCTAGTGGGTGTGGGTGTGACTGAGAACTGGGGCGTCTTTAGTTGCTTTGTGAAACAACCTGTGTGTTTCTGATTGTTTGTGTGTGTTTGTGTTGCAGTCGGAGCTGAGCTGCATGGAGGGGGGCTGCCTGTGCTCTTACCCAGTGTTTGAGCTGGAGAAGGTCCTTCCAGAGAACATACTGTGTAAATATTATGAGAGGCAGGCGGAGGAGGCGGTCGCTGCCACCTGTGCTGACGAACTAGTGCGGTAAGTGTGTGTGAGTCACAACTGCGCACAGGTGATTCAGCTCAATTAACATATTGAATCATGTTTAATGATCCAGTTATCGACAAGTCTGGAAAATAATCAACAGATTAATCAATAATGGAATTTATCATCATCAATGATTAGATTAGGGAGCTCAAGGGTCAAGGTCACAGTGAATGTGATATCGCAAGTCTGCCTTTAGGACATTTCTTTGAGTTGGACTCAAAGATGATCCGATTAGATTTCATGTGATTGATTGGAGTCTAAGTCTCACTTTATACTGAGCTGATGCATTTTGAACTTACTCGAGTCAGCATGGATGGGACCAGACATCATGACTCTTTGTTTTCTCTCAGGGGGATTTTCTTCTTCATTCCTTAACCCTTCTCCCTCTCTGGTCTTTGCAGGTGTCCGTTTTGCAACTTCCCCGCCCTGTTGGACAAAGATAGGTCTCTGTTCAGCTGTCCTAACCCTCGGTGCCGCAAGGTCAGTCCAGCTCTTTGTATTTTAGTTTATTTAACACTCTGCTGTTTCCTCATACAGATCCTTCAAGGAATGTGTTCACAGTCAAATGGCGGTCAACACTGTTGCTCTTGTAGAGTATACACACCCTCTGATGTTATCACATATGGTTGTTTGACAGAAATAAAGTATCTTACTCTACAAAAGAGAGATTGGACCGGGATTTGAATTCTAGAGGAAAGCTCTGTGTGCAGTGTCCACTTCTACAGTTTCTTCAGTTCTTAAGTTTCTTCGGTACAATCTGGACAAGAGGCTTAGATCAAACTAAGTGAGCGAGGAAGGATTGATGAACAGTTTTTGATGATGTAATGGTTCCATCTGGCGAGGTCGCCACCTCTGTCTCTCGCTCGTGTTTATCTCTGGGCCTCCTCCCTCTGTCTGAGGAATGCTGGGGGAGGCATCGCTTTGTGTCTGCCAAGGCTGTCACATGGATTCCAGTTGAAAATCACACACACACAGATTTATTCTCACTGTTACCACACAAACACATCACTCCCTTCGTTCTTCTGATGTGTCTTTGTCTCTTTTTTTTGTGTCTGTTTTTGTGTGTCACACTCGCTCCTGCCACATCACAATCTTTGTATAGCTCAACACACACCCCACCTTTCTCCCTCATTCCGGGAATGTAGCAATAGGAGTGTGTGTGTGTGCGTTTTAGTTTTTAAAATGTATTCTTTGTTTCCTACTTTGCATTTTTCAACTCATGCTGATACAAACACAGTCAAACTGAAATAAACATGAATATCCAGTAACATTCTGGTGGAGATGTCGTCATCCGGCTCTAAAGAAATGATCTGATAAACATTTTCTAGATTAAAATAAGAGGATCCAGAAAGAGGAAACAGATTCACGAGTTCTGAAAATAATTGTTTGTTCCGTTGCAGCAAAAGTTAGATTAGTCACATTCACAAACCCTCAGTAGGAGCTGTGTAGAGAATACAAATATTTTGTAAGACAAATACAGACAAAATGAAAACAGAGTTTTGACGGAAAGTGAAAAAAATTCGCCTTAACTTGTGTCTAAAGCCTATTTCTCCTCACTGACCTTTCTATTAACAACCTCTTTGATAATATCCTTGAATGCCTCGTATTTGGTGATTTCTGTCATTGTTTGGAAAACACGGGGCACAGCTCTCTTGCTGTTCTGTCCATTCGCCTGTAGGTGGAGCCAGAGGTTCATAGTGGCTGACTCGCAGTGTAATTCTACATCTGCACTCCATTACATCCTCACACAAACCCAAAGACAGGAAAAAGTTCTCCAGGCTCCAGATCATTTCCTTCTCTGAATATTAGTCGTCTGCAGCTGCAGATGTAGGTCAACTCCCATAAGACAATATTTATGGTACTTTCTAAAAGGGAAAGTTTAGAGTTATTGGAGAACAAGTGGTCCTGCTCTTTTTTTGTCAGCAGTAAACTAAAGAATTAACTTTTTTAATGTGTTCAAATGAGGATGTGAGTCTGTGGCTGCTTTGGTGTTTTTCTGGAGAGTTTGTGGTGGAAACTTTCTCGTAAAGCTCGAGATTATCAGCCGGACAAACTTTAATGTTGATGTACGTGTTGCTTTTTACTCAAGTTTTACTTTTTGGAATCTGTGGTTCCCATCAGCATAAGCATGGTTGAAGACCGTTGTACAGTTCAGGCCCTTTAGCCTGCTCCGAGCAGGGAGGGGCTTCATTATGTAACTGACACACTTCTGTAAGCCCACCCGTCTCCTTCCACGCTGCTGCCTCATTGGCCGGCCACGCTTCCCACGCCCCTTGCACTGTTTTCTTACTGGTCGGACACACTTCCTCCTCTGTTTCAAACTTGGTTCCAATCAAATGTGACCCAGATACACACACACACACACACACACACACACACACACACACTAATGTAATTGCTAATGTATTCCACATGGGCTTATGTGGTTATGGGGACATTTGGACCGGCCTGTTCTGGGCCTGGCTTTGATTACTTCATGAAATCAGAGGAATGTAATATGTAGGCCACTGGGAGGCTGCCACAGTGCAAACAAGAGCTGAATCTGTGCAACAGTGCGTCTGTTGTGTGTTTTGTAAGTGATGTGCTGCTCCAGTTGGCGTCTCATACATCATCACATCTGCTGCATATTTCAGCTGCAGTCCCCCCCCTCCCCACAGAAGCTTCTCCTCTCACTATATCACATCAGATCATGCATCTCTTTCTCTCTTCCATCCTGCCCTGTGATCAGCGCTCAGATTAGATTGTGGTAAAAGCCATATCCACACAAAAATGCACATGATGCACACACACAAACCCCCCCCCCCAAACCACACACACCCCAACCACACACACCCCAATCACACA
The DNA here is from genome assembly GCF_009819705.1 of Hippoglossus hippoglossus. NCBI lineage: Eukaryota > Metazoa > Chordata > Actinopteri > Pleuronectiformes > Pleuronectidae > Hippoglossus > Hippoglossus hippoglossus. The sequence goes on from NC_047158.1 coordinate 19,510,814, forward strand.
CACCCCAATCAGAAGTGCTGCAGACAGCCTGCACTGCCTTATAAGGGATGCTGCAGCCTGCAGCACAGAAGAAGAGATAGAAAAAGAAGAGGATGAATAAAGTGGGTGGAGGAGAGGGCCTGAGAGAAGAAGGTATAATGACTGGAGATAAGATAAAACGAGGAGAACAGGGTGGAAGGAGGGGTGGCTCACAGTCAATTAGCTAAACATGCACTTTCCCCCCCCAAGATTCAAGTTGCTCTTATTGCATTTTCCATCTTAAATGAGAGACTCGAGGGCGGCGATGACACAGATTTGACTTCAAAACCCCCGGCTGTGGTTTCAGACATGTGTAAAACCTCAGGTGTCTTCCTTCTTAGTCAAACCGCTCCTAGACACATAGAGGAACTATCGCTCTTACTCATGCTGTCCCTCCTCCAGTTCTCCAGACTACCACTAGGGGGCGATCCTTCACCACTCTGCCTCCTGCCCCCCCACCCCTCCTCACTCCCTGCCTCATCCGTCTTTGTGTGATCTGGCTTTCTCTGACATTTGAGGCTGATTCTACATTTCTCCTCCCAGTTTTTGCTGATTGTGTCTCATGCATCTCGCTGCTCGGACACTCCCTTACAAGAACGAAGTCTAAAACTTCACTGCTGTCGTTGGGCTACGTTTCATCTGTTTCATGTTAGATGTGTATCAGAAAAAAAAGGCCCATCCCTCGCTCGAAGCTTCTAAACTGTGGAGCCACAGAATGTCCCTGAAGGTCCTTGAGAGAGAGTTTGCGATCCAAAAACGTTTCAAATTGCCAACGAAAAAAAACTCTGGCTTCTCTTCTTCATTTCCCCGCCCTTTGGTTGACCTTGCAAATACACACACTCACACACACACACACAAACGACTGTCTTAGCAAACACTGTGGGAGCTACAAGGCTGTGGTGTTGGCAGAAATTCATAAAATATAAAACACACACAGTGATTTAAGGAGGTCACTGAACACAAAGGGTGGGTTTGGAGCTTCAGACTAGAGGCTGCCGTGAAGATATGGATCATTCTGTGCTGCATCAGCTGTCATATGCCACGCTCCTCAATATTACATGAGGGGCTCAAATATTTATGGTGACACCACTTAGCTAAGGGTTAGCAAAGGAGGCAGCCCTCAGCAGATGTGTGTGTGTGTGTGTGTGTGTGTGTGTGTGTGTGTGTGTGTTGCAATGCTGTCAGCCCTGCACGTCTCAGGGCTGCCACCAAAAAGGAGGTTGGAGAGGACAAAGTTGCTGTTTCTAGGCAACAGAGCAGTCGGCACCGAGCAAATCGCACTCTCGCTGCAGACGCTCACGTGCAGCGAGAGCCACACCTAGTTGTGTCTGTGCGAGTCCGAGTCCCTGCAGTGGCGGCACCAGCAGCATATAGAGCAGGAGGAAGAGTCTGACTGCAGGACTCCTCTGATTCAGCAGGAACTGGGACGATGTGTTGAAATGTTGAAATCTTGATGAGATACGATGAAATAATAAATTTACAAGAAGCTCTCTTGCTTTCTCGTTTTTTTTCTTTCCTTCCGCCTTCCTCGAATCTCTCACCACGTTTGTCTCCCTCTCTTCTGGTCGTCTTCATCAGGAGAGCTGTAGAAAGTGCCATGTCCAGTGGAAGCAGCATGTGGGGAAGACGTGTGAGCAGGTCCTGGAGAGAGATGAGATCCGCATGAGGGTGCTCTTGTAAGTATCTCGCCACAGACGTCTTTATCGTCATGTCACATCATGATATTTTGGGAGGGGATTAAATATGAAGTAAAAACATATGCTACAAACTTGTAGTTTTACAAGTTTGTGCTTGTAAAAGTACTGTTTTTGCTTCACCTCCACCATTTATACATTGGTACAAAAAACATAAATGTAATAATATAATATAGTATGGATAAACCACTTGAAGAATCTTGATCAAAATGTCTGTAACACTAAAGATGACGCTCGTATGATACGGGTCCAGCCCCTTCCTCAAATAAACCAACCATCTGCTTTAGAAAAGCTTAATGTGGAACATATCATAACAGGCATAGTATACGTTTAACCTGTGGGTGATGTGGAGTGTTTAAAACTTCAGGTATAAAGTCACTAAACCTTTTCAGCAGTGACACTACTCACACCTCACTGCCGATATAGCTGCTGAGTGACTTGCCTGTCGGGACAAATTCAATCCCAATCATCCAGAGCGTTTTATACCCGTCTACAGTTCCACCCTTCGAGGGTATTTTTGACTCCTCACTTTGGGAGCATGCTGGGTAAACAGCTCAGTTTCCCGGACAGTCCTCCAGGAAGTGGAGCGGCCCGGCTGCTTCCCGTGGCCCAGCAGGCCCACCGGCGGCACTTCCTGTTTTGAGCCGTTCGCAGATCCTCTTATTTCCTGGTGCTGAGAGAAACAGGAAGTGGCCTGGGAGACAGATCAGTTGATCGGGATCTGAAAATTTGAGCGTCCGGACTGAGCTGATTATTAGAACCAGACAAAACTAAAAGAATCATAATCCCAGTCCATTGCATGTGGAGAGGTTTGGTCTCACATAAACAGTAAAGTTATAGAATTATAATGATACTACCCATAGAAAAGTATCTAGATACTTCATGGTCATAAACAGTGCAGTGTTCAGGGGATCTTTGTTTTACAATGGATCAAGGCCGAATGTTTCATGTATTCTTGTGTCTAACGTTATGTTGACTCGATGATAAAGAACCAGTCGATGTGAAAAACGTGTTTGGCCCTGAAGCGACACCTCAGGACGACAGCCCCTTGTTTTCTGTACAGGGAAAATTAATTGAATTTCTCTTCCGCAGTGAGGAGCGTATGACGGCGGCTCGAGTGAGGAAGTGTGTGAAGTGCGGGACGGGCCTGGTCAAGTCGGAGGGCTGCAACCGCATGTCGTGCCGCTGCGGCAGCTTCATGTGCTACCTCTGCCGAGAGCCCATCACCGGCTACAACCACTTCTGCCAGCACGCCCGCTCTCCTGGCGCGCCGTGCCGTCACTGCCGCAAGTGTTCCCTCTGGACCGACCCCACGGTAAAGTTCCTGACGTGTGCTTCATCGTCGGAGATGGATGTTGCCTGGAAAGCAGTCCTCTCCACACACACTCTTTTACACTCACAAAGATCTTCACTAACTCTCGGTGCACTTTGACCGTGAGCCTCTGACTCCTCTGCCGCACAGCAGCGACCTGGCCACAGTGTCATTGGCAACCAGGGGCAACAATTAGTCCCCGAGAAGTTAATGAGCTGGAGCTGCTCCAGTAGCTCTGCGGAGGCACCGGAGTCGGCCAAGAGCTGGTGCTGGAAGCATTGCCAAGAAATGAATAAACAGAGGGACCGGTGGTGGGGGTGGGGGGGGGGGTCCGCTGCTTTCTGAACATTATTTAAATTAGAGGTTTTCTGCCGAGCGTAGAGGTGAAAGAAGTTCTGAACACAAGGTCTTAGACTCACTTAACACACAAGTTAATTTTTGAAGGCAGCTGGGCCACACCAGCTTCTCTTATATCAAACTGCTCCCCCGCCCACCACGGAAGCTCTGACCTGTCAGGAGACACAACAAGCAACAGAGGAGACACAACAAGCAACAGAAGAGACACAACAAGCAACAGAAGAGACACAACAAGCCTGCAGCTAAACCAACACTGTGTCGGCCACAGCTTGATTTTTAATTACAGGGGAATTTGGGAATGGGAATTTAACTGGGAATGTACCTTCCAAATGGGAATTTGGAAAAGATAAGATGCCATGTGCTGTTCTGTTCACACTGTTGAGAAAAGAACACAAAGGATTTGAAGTCTGAACGTGGCCTAAAACCACAGAAGTGAGCGGAGAACAGAAGGCGTGTCAGTAGAACTATTAACTAAAGTGGTTCCTTTGTGTTTGTGTGTCTGCAGCAAGATGACGAGCGAATCATTCAGGAGATCCAGAAGGAGGGCGAGGAAGAGCTGAAGAAGAAATGTGCAGGTCAGTTCAGTTCATAACTACTTCAGTGGAGCTGTTGAGTTCTATATGTTGTTACCCAGTGTGTTTATCCCATTTATCAGCCGCCTGTTGTGTTTCCAGACGGATGTAAATAATGTTCCCTGGCAGAGGAGTGTTGCATCATTACTCTTCCTCTCTGCTGCATCCTCTGTCTTTTTTTAACCTGTATGTATTCAGACACATTGGCTGTTTACAACATAAAGCAGCAGCAGCAGCACTTCCTGTGTTTGTCCCAATGTGTTTGTGATGAGTACGTGAAGCAGGTGACGGCGTGCGGAGGTTATTCAAACCCTCAGGAACGTCGTTTTCCTCTGCGCTAAGAAACCAGATTGAGACGAGACGGCTGCTTCACTTCCTTTTCTTCTTCTTCTTCTTCTCTCAGATAATTCAGGGAAGAGGGTGGGTCCTCCTCTGGAGCCCGTCGCCGACACCAAGCGGCCGCGGGTGGGTCCGCCGCCCGAAAACCCCCCCATCCCCCTGGCACCTCCTCTCCCCCAGGCGGTGCAAGCTCCCCTGTTCGTCCCTCCGCGCGCCCGCTACCCCCCACCTCCTCCTCAGGGCAGGATATACCACCAGGTGATTGTGCCTCGGCTGCCCCCGGCTCCCTATGTGCCCCCCCTGCAGCACCTGCCCCCCCCCGATCAATGACAACAACAATCACCACCACCTCAACGCTCCCGTCAACCCTCATCACCACAACATCGACGTAATGGACCTGCCCATGCACTACGGACCCCCGCACCGCTACTACAGACGCTTCTAACAGACGTCCTTCTAACAGACGCTCTGTGACGAGTGTGAGAATTCGGCTACATCCACACCGCGACGCTCTCGTTTGAAAACGCATCAGCTCTGCTACTGATACACCTGATGTGTTGTAGAGCCGCTGAAACGGAGAAGTGGTGAAACGCTGCCGGCCCCGTTTTAGTTTGAAAACTCTCGGGCTGTGTTTTAATCCAACTGGGCGGAAACTGAGATGTGAGGAAACGATGACAGAGACACTCACAGCTCGCTGATTGGTTCTTTTCCTGTCACGACGTAGCCTTTGCTGATTCGTCAGGCTCCTTTCAAGCATTAGCTTCAGCTTCCAGCGTAGAACACGACATGGATACGTTGAATAGACGTGTATAGAATAACAAGCGTTGCTGACCCTGTTGCCGTTGCTAACAGCTGTTGTGCAGTTAAATTCTGTATTTTACAACGATACAACTGTTTATGTGTATAGGTGACGAGTTCGTTGACTTGTTTGTAGCCTTGCTGTTTCTGCAAACTAACACCAAATGCCCTGTGTACGCGAGTGGTCACGTGTTATGCGTTTGCAGGCGTGGTTGTATCGACAGGGATTAAAACTGATAAGGAGCCAAAACACATGTGTGGACGGATCATTTTATTTTGACAAGGTAGTCTTAGTGTGGATGTAGCCTTAATCCTGTTGCGATTATGTCCTCGTCGGACTCACGTCCTCACGTCCTGTTACTACAGTTCTACTTCTGATTTCAGTGGCGGGTTTTGAGATCTGATGTTCTTTTTTTCCGTGAGCATCACCTTTTTCCTGTTCCTTTTCTCGTCCTGTTTCACATCTCGGGTCTCGGACCTTCTGCTCGACGCGTCCTTTTGGCTTCAGATAGTAAAACACACTGAAATGATTGATACACACACGCACACGCACACACACGTTCAGACACTTTGCCTTCTCCCGGTGAACTTGGGGCTTAGGATCCTCACGTTACATGTTCCATCGTTCCTCTTTATATGCGTGAATATTTGGGTTGAACTGACAAATGGTGGAGAATCTTGAGACGGGTCGGTCCCTGTTTGTACAGATATTTTTGAGACAATAAAAAAAAAGACAATTAACAATTCCCTCCTGTATCTTTTTGTGTAATGTGTGAGACCACACGATTTTCTAATAAAGCTTTGTGTTCACTTTGTCTTGAGACGTAGATTTTGTCTCTCTGAGCCTTTCTGCCTGTCTCTCTCTCTCGCTCTCTCTCTCGCTCTCTCTCTCTCTCTCGCTGTCGCTCTCTCTCTCAGACCATGCAGTCTGGGCCCCCCCCCCCCCCCCCCCCCCCCCTCCTCGTCTCATGCAGAAAAAGGGGCTGACTCATGATAACTGAGCCCCTGGGCCATGCACCAATCACATGGCAGAGAGGATGTTTTCCACCAATCCCGGCGTAGCGACAGCCAGGCTTTGTGATGTTGCAGAGAGAGGGGACTTCTTTGTTCAGCCAAGTGTGCTGCGAGTGTGACAAATCATTTCATTGCACACACACACACAGACACACACTCTCAGCCTCTTGTCTTTGCATGCAGACTGTAAATGTAGCACGGCGAACCCCCGTTTTAGCCCGGGGGTCCTAATGGTGTTAGTCATGGGTGGTATGAGACAGACTGTGTTTGTGTGAGAGTCACAATTAGACTTGAATCCGATTCAGCATCTAACACCAGCCGAGCCGTCATGAATGAAATAATCTACCTTGTATTTAACACCCGGGCACGAGGGGACACACACACACGCACACGCGCACGCGCACACACACGCACAAGTTTATTTACTGCGTCCATCCGCGGTGGTCCAACCACAGACGCCCACTCGATGTCAGGGAAGTCGATTCAATTTTATTTATTTATTTCAAGGACATTTACACATTGAGGTTGAGACCGTGCACAATTATAGAGCAACAAGCACAAGCAACGTTTTACCAGGAGGAAAACTCTAGAACCAGACTCTAGAGTTTGTGGGTGACCGTTGGGGTTCGTCCTCTGGAGACCATGAATGTCTGTACAAGATGGTATGGCAGTTGTTTTGCTCTGGACTGAGGTGGTGAAGTTACCGATGGACCAACGTTGTCTTCTCCAGAGCCACGGAGCTCACATGACTAAGATAAGATATGATATGATATGATAATCCTTTATTAGTCCAACAGTTTTCTGCTGTGTCGTATTGTCTCCTCGTCCTTGAAGGCGCCGCGGGGCCGACGCTCGACGAGTGCCTGGCTCATGGATTACGGTTGCATAGTGTTATAGAGCATTATTTGCTAATGACTCATTGCATTCAAAGAACAAAGCGCTGGATTAACTAATGTGATCAGTCTCCATGAAGGAGGCTCTGTCACTCAGAGGCCTCACACCCACTGAGACAGGAAACTTTAAATAGATTCAGAAGATGCTGGTTTGCTGACGTACAAATACTTTATATATATGATCTTAGATAACCAGAACTTTAGAGACTGATTTTAAAGTTTGTATTTACAGCCACAGCAGCAGAACGACATTATCCATCTTTTATCTCTACAACCATTGGATTATCTATAACTTTAGAAACGAAGTTCTTGTTTCCCGTACGACTCAGTAACTTCCTCTTTTTACTTTTTTAAATGAATTTTGCATCAACGTGATCAGAACGTTGATATGTCAAATTCTACATTTGCATGTTTATCCAGAAACATACCTTCCTGTTGAGCATTTTCTCAGTTTTCCCTGGAAATATTTCATGGATCTTGATGAAAACATGAATTCACATTAAACCGATATCTGAGTGTGTGACATTTGGCTGCAGAGGTTTGTTCTCTACTGTTCGTGTGTGATATGAGTCGTATAAATATACGCTGACCTCGTCTTATCGGCCTTGACATATAGATTTTGAACAATAATACAGCAGCGTCGACGCTCCCCATTCAAACCAGTGAAAACAAACAGCTGGTGAGGACGTGATGCAGTGAATAGGTTTTGATCAGATACAATTTGAGTTGCGTGTTCTGTTTGTGGTTCTGAAAATATGAACCACGCACGACCCGAGTATCTGCTCGAGCACCTGAGACCGAAAACTATCAGCTTCCTGTTTGACCTCAAGTTCCGAGCTCTACGGACAAAACCTGCACACCCCCAGTCACATCTGTGTCTGTGTGTGTGTGTGTGTGTGTGTGTGTGTGTGTGTGTTTGTGTACATGCACATTAATACCCTCCGCTGCCTCTTCCTCAGGGACCTCTGGTGTCTGGCAGCATTTTGCTCCCCAGACACATTTTGCCGCTCTACCTCCGCTGGCATTGTTTGTGTGTGTTATCATTTGTGTGTATCATTAATGAGTGTGTCTATTTTTAATGAGTGTGTGCTTTGACATGAGAGCTGCTCAGTGCTGGGACTTGCAAGGAGGTCGGACTGACTCTGTAGAGAGGACGACTTTTCCTCCAGCTCCATTTTGAGGTTATTGTTTGTGACTTTGAGTCAAATGTCACAAAAACAAAAGGAAATTCTAACCTTAAATTTTGTTTTTCTACATCATTGCTTTCTTCAGGATGATTCGCTCCATTAACTTTATTCTAGTTGCATCATTGCGACATTATCTCATCAGTATTTGTCCAGTACTTTGATTTATGACCAAATATGTAATACAGTACAGTAAATGTAAAGGTATGTCAGACGAGACGACTTCTATTCATCCTGCACAGAACCAAGTTACTGCTTCCATCCCCTAAAGAGATTAGTGACTGACCCAGTGACCCAGTGACTGGAAGTGATGGAAAAACACCGGTGGATGTAGATTTGATTAGAGAGGAGACTCTCACACACACACACACACTCACTCAGACACACACTCAGACACACACACACACTCACACACACACACACGTTTAGGAAGATAAGTGTGGGAAAGGTTCGGAGCAGCTCAGCAGAGTTTGGCCGCTTCGCTGTTTCCTCAATGATGATGAGCTCCTTTCTGATCAAAGACAGACGTCCCCCGTCATCCTCCTCCTCCTCCTCCTGCTCCCCAAGGGTCCTCATCCAAACCCCCCCCCCCCCCCCCCTCTTGAAACCCCTTGCACCCCACCCCCTCAAACCACACACACACACACAAAATCGTCCTGCTTTTTGGATGTAATGAAGCTTTTTGACATCTCTGGCCTGACGACGCCACAACCACACACACACACACGCTCGCCTCTTTGATTCAGCTTCCAGCAGCTGGCGTTTCCATAGCAACAAGGCAGTTGGTTGGGGCTTGGATGTGGGTGGAGATGGCAGCCATTTCACACACCGCTTCTCCTCCCTCCCTTCAACCCTGCCCTCCCTCCCTCCCTCGCCTCACTCGTTCATTTGTTCTGAAAAAGAGAGGGAGAGAGCCGAGCCAGCCGGCTCCGCCTGCAGCCCCGACTCTTTTACCCATAAACCACTGCACCCATTTCTGGGATCTGGGTCATATTTTGAGTGACTCATCTTTTCAGCAAAAGTCGTCCAGAGGAGGGAGGAGGAAAAAGTGAGGGATGGAGAAGCGGGGGTGGGAAAGGAGTGAGGCACAGAGGGATTGATGGGAAGAGTTGGTTAAAGCAGGGAGAGAGAGGGGGGGGGGGGGGGGGGGGTGACGGGTGAGGCAGCAGACGGGAGGAGATTAGATAGAGGGGTGGTGTGTGTTTGTTTTGCCGTGTTGGGTGTTCCTCTGGGATCTGCGAGCCTGACGGGGGAAATGGATTAGAGACCTGCTCTGGAGGCTCCATCATTACATTACCACCCTGAATCCTGAGAGAGAGAGAGAGCGAGCGCGAGAGAGAGAGAGAGAGAGACAGAGAGAGAGAGAGAGAGAGATTATGTGTGTGTGTGGAGGGGGTTGCCCTTTCTCTGCACTAGAATAAATGTTTCCACACAAAGGCTCTATTCAGCAGAGACAGGAAAAAGTGTGTGTGTTTCCATAGTGTGTGTGTAAGTGTGTAAGTGTGTGTGTGTGTAAGTGGGACAGCACATGGAGCTGCTGTGGTCAGAAACCTGGCAGGAGACCAAGTATGAAGCGCCGGGATTATGTGAGAAATGAGGATTGTGGGGGAAGACGATGATTTCCAGGTTGAATCAGTGCCACCGCGTGAAAATAAACTAAACCTGGTTCCGTCCAACTCTCTCCGTTTGAACTGGACTTTATTTGAAAGTCAGCTGAAGGTTTATTTAGTCTCCTCGAGCACTTACATGTCACGTTTAAGTTGAGGAGAATGTGCAGAACACAGGCGCCAGCTCCCTGAGGCCTTGTTGTTGTGAACACATCTGCTGCAGATGCATCGTGTACGAACGCAGGAGTGGAGAACATCCTGCAAGACTCGTTTATACAAACATTCCTATAAACAACCAATAAACTGTGGAAGTTTGGTTTTCATTAGTTATTTGATGCTACAAAAACGAGGTGAAACGTCATGATTGACAGGTGAGACTGACTCATGATTGGTCGGCTCCACCCCCCCCCCGATCACTTCTGCGTAAACTCTGCCTCTAAATGATGTCAGCGTTCACGTCCGGGAAATTGTGGCTTCTTTTCTGGACAGTGGGAGAAAGTGGAAATCCCGGCGTTGAGGTTTTATTGGAGAGTTTTTGAAAAACATCACAGTTCAAGTGGAACAAAAAGGAAACGACAGACTCGTAGCTTCCAAATCCCAGTTTTATTGGTCGTTGGATTTCAGGTGAACCAATGGCACAAGAGAGATTAATCCACAATATTGAAAAGAAAAAAAACATACAAAATAATAATACAAAAGGACTTTCCAGTTATACAAAGCAAAGATGTGGATTCTTTTTCTTTCCATCTTCTTTTTTTTTTTTTTTTTTTCAAACTACTGCCCAAAAACTCAAGAGTAAGGCACAGTCATTACCACATGTTTACCCTCCCACATCCGTTTGTCTAAGCATTGGTCCCAGTTACCCCGGAGACGCTGGTTTCTCCGTGGATAACCAGTCCTCTTATACGCTTCAGATTCTCAGCCCTTCCTCGCAAAAAACGGTCAAAACTTCAGAAAGAACACGGGACGGACTTGGTTCAGAGTCGGCTACAAGAACGTTTCACGGTCCTGCACTGATCGGTTTCCTGTTCTGATTTTCCACATCAGAGGAATGTATTCATGACGATGAAGAGCCCAGTAGCTCTGAGCCGCGGGCCAAGGTAAACTTCATTGTACTGTAAAAAAAGACAAATTAAGGAAAAACCCACTGCTGCTTTACGCATTAGGGAGAAAAAACAGGCCGACAAAAGGGTTGAGAATCCTGGAGGGCAGGACCCACGGGTGCAATGTGCTACACGGCTGCATAACTTCCCTTCTCCACCTGCACCGACGAGTCAGGAACATAAAACATCCAACACAAATAGAAACGTGACGTCGGGACAACCGCTCCTCGAAGCTCGGACAGAAGTTAAAAACAAAAGAAAAAAGCGGGTTTAAGTTGTTTATGAGTTACGGGCTCTCGCAGCCCTTTTGGTTTTAATGGCAAGGCTCTCAGGTGTGTGTGTGTGGTGGGGGGGGGGGGGAGAAGGTCTGTGAGATGGCGTTTCTCGACACCAGGGTTCCAGTTATGTGTGTGTGAGATGACGGCTTGTTGATCCAGTTATCAAGAGAGGTTTGGTGCGGATGAAGGCTGAGGTTTAGGTTTGGTTGAGGGATTCAAAGAGCAGCTTTCAAAAAGGATCTATAAATCATTTCCCTCCCGTTGCTATGGCCACCGACTGTCCTCCTACCCATGATAATGTCTGTGCCTTGGACATAGAAAAAAAAGAAATTCATCCAACTGTGTTTTCCACCTTGTGAGTGCAGTGAACATACGTGACCGCAACTTTTTTATTATTTTTTTTTAAAATTTTTCTTTTATACAGTTCTCGGGACAATGGGTTTGGCTTGTGGGGGGGGGGGGGGGGGGGGAGGGGGGGGGGGAAAGGGAGGATACGTGTTTTAACTTCCTACATCCTGTTTGGTTCAGGAAACGAGACGCCTCCGCCAACCACAGAGCAGGAGGACGCCACGGGAAACTGGTTTTACATTTCAATATCTTACACTTGAGATGAGGAGACGAGGGGCTTTAAACCCCTCAGTTACATCGGGTTCCATAGGTTATAAGATCCATTCCAGTTATATCACACGGAGGCCACGAGGCCCGCTCAGGAAAACAAAACATACTCGGCTCGGTCTGGTGGAAGCAGAAAAAAAAATCGGTTTACCACATGAACCAATCAGAACCAGAACTCACCCACTTTCTCCCTTCTTTCCGCAGGCGACATCCACACGACTACATCTTTCTCCAAACTCCGTTTCTGCCCGTTCAGAACTAAATGCAGCTCTGGAGTGAAAACGGGACCAGCAGCATTCTAAACTCAAACGTAGTCGTGTGGATGAAGCCCTGAAGGAGCAGATTCAAACCAGGAGCGAGTCTGTTCTGGGAGATTGGATCAGGTAGAAGTGGCTCTGCCGGACCAGACCGGGTCGGACACCATAAATACTGCCACCATGCTGCCCACACCGATAACAGGTAGAAAGACGAGGGGGGGGGGGGGGGGGGGGGGGGGGGGGGCTCTTTAAACGTGGCTCTGCTCTGCTCTGGGGGAGGGACGGCCCAATCGTAAGGCAAAGGAGGGAGGGAGGGAGTGAGGGAGTGAGTGGCGGGTCGAGCAGCGAATCAGATCGGAGCAGAAAAAAAGTGCACAGCCCCTCGGTAACTATGGCAACAGATAAAGGTCGGCACTGCAGAGCAGAGCTGGGAAAGGGAGGAAGGATAAAAGGAAGGAAAGGGAGAGTCGGGAGAGAGAGAGAGAGAGAGAGGCGTCTCCTTCTCGTCTTCTCCTTCTATCCTTCCTGTTCTCCCTGTGCAGTTTATCAACATAAAGTCAGACGTAAAGGACATGATGCAGGGGGTGAGAGGAGGAAGGGGCGGGGGGGGGGGGGTGGATAGGTAGATGTACGGACAGGTAGTGCTGTCGTGCTGGGTCGCCACACTTCATTCATTCAATCATCAGCATCGCAGCAGTGGGCAACCGCCGTGGTTTCCCTCAGTACTCCCAGAGCGTGGCGGTCTCCAGGCTGTCGGCGTTGGCCTTCAGCACCCCGGCGTGGTCGCCGCGCAGGTACTTGCCGTCGGCGGCGTGGCGCACGGCCAGCTTGTTGTAGTCGCAGAACTCGAAGAGGAAGTCGACGGGCGTGTCGCTGCTGCTCACCACCGACTGCTCGTTCCCGATCATCCAGTATTTACCCGTGGAGTCTGCAGGAGCAGGAGGAGGAAAGGATGGATTAGAGAAAGAGTGAAGGAGGCGTTGTGTGTCAGTCAGGTGGGGGGAGGGTGTGAAAACAACAAAAGGTTTGGCTTAAATTTGCAGAACACAGAGGCAGTGAACTCATCCCGATGAAATCCCTCTTTTTGGCACAAACGCCGGTGAATGAGTAAATCCATAATGAGAATCCCTTTAAGAATGAATGCTTTAATCCCTCGTGAGCCTGCAGGAGCTTCCTCCAAATCCTCTGATGAGCCGGAGATATTTACCGGCTGCTGCTGTACGAGTAAATATGAAACTATATAATGTTGCTGCAGCCGCCCGAGGCCCCGGACGGACACTGACCTTGCAGACTGTAGGCGCCGTCTCTGAACTCCAGGGTGAAGTAGTCGTAGGTGGAGCGGTTGGAGTCCAGCGTCCCCGTCACCTTCCTGCAGCCGATGAAGCCGTGCTCGCCACGCAGCACGATGATCGGGCGGTTGATCAGCTTCATGATGAACTCCTCGCTCTCACCTGGGGGCAGACGAGGGGACGCAGCACGTTTCAGTGAGTTCACTTATGTTGAAATTCGAAACACATTTAATTACTCAAGACTTGGCTTCTATATCTAAATGCAGATGTCTGTAAGTGAAGAGTTGAAGTCTCAGCACCGACGCTGCCAACAGCTCCTCATCACAAACTGCAGAGCAAAGTGAAAGTTTCAGCTTTGATTCACTGACATCACCCCGGAGCCTCCTCACTTCAGGCCTGTGTCGGCAGAAAAACGAGCCAAGTTGCTCTAACGACCGAATTTTGTGCCAAGTCTTCACTTTACCTTCGTTAATCAAAGGGATTTTGAGCAACATGTTTAGCATAGCAATTAGCATTAGCATAGACAAGAGAAAACAGTTAGACTGACTCTACCCAGAATCCACCAGCACATCTGGTTTGATCTGTGTCACGTAACAGAGGTGATGAGTCCGACTATTTCTTGATCTCAATCTTGAGTCTATACGCTGGTTGCCTGGCAACTGCTCAATGCCAATAACAAGTTCAAGAAATAAGCTCGATTTGCCTGGGCTAAATAGAAATGGAGATGTGGGCGTGGTCGCTGTAAACAGATTCTTCATGTGAATCTGTAGCGAGGGATACGATCTTGGGGCAGAAGCTGTTTCAACGTTTTCAAACCCACGAGATTTCGCATGTTTCCAATCACCATGATTAACTTAGAACAAAGCTTCTTTCTAAGTTAATCATGGCAAGAGAACAAACCAAAAGAAGCAAACAGCTGAATCCCAGAGGAGCCGACACAAACCTTCAGAGGTGCTGAAGTCAGCAAGAGCCATGATTTCATTACTCTCACTGTCCCAAAGTAAATCACTTAGCCACGGGTCAGCGTCCGAGCGGCCGGTTCCACAGATCACACTCACCTGCCGAGTCGATGGTGGCTGCGAGCTGGCCGTTCTTCTTGGCGGCGACATATTTCCCGTTGGCGGCCCGGAGAGTCAGCCTCTTCCCACGCCACTCGATGTCAAAGTAGCAATTAGCCGACCTACAGAGAGAAAGTGAAGGCGTGAGAGGTAAACAGGGAGATTAAAATTTACATTGGCACTAATCCAGTCTCGCCCTTAAGTGGGCGGTCAGAGTGCAAACACACATATTCACATTCAGATCTCAGGTTGCTCAGAAATCTACCCCCAGCTGTTCTATCTGCTCAGGTAGTGTTTTGGGAACTGGATCGGTCGGCAGAGAGTCGGCTTTTACTTCCAAACGTTCCTGGATCAGAACTCAAGCTCTGCAACATTCCCACTAAATGTTTTTCTTGAAACCACGAGAGGACCTGTTGAGAGAAAACATGGTTGTGGTCCAATCTGCGAGGAGTCAACGCTCAAGAATGCGATGGAGGAATTTGGAGAGAGAGCTCTGCAGTATGAGCCCCCCCCCCCCCTCTCAGGGTCGACGACCATCTTTGCTCCGTATTATCTTAAAAAAAGGAGGGGGGGGGGGGGTCAACCTCCGGGTTGAGTCAGGACAGACGCTTCTCCAACCAATCAGACACGGGATCAGATTATCGTTTCGCTCTCCGTCACATCTGTTTCATATCTGCAGATTATTTCGAGTCACGTGCTCTGCATTAGAAACAGAGATTTTCAAAATAAGTCATTTTGGGACAGAAGATAAACCAGGTGGTGTTCGACTTATTACTCAAACACAACGAGAGGAGAGTTTCTACGAGAAGCAGCTTCAGCTCCTGAATGTGTTTTGAGGCCTCAGAAGGGAAATCGTACAGGAGCCCAGGGTCAAAGGTCAAAGAAGGTTAAGGGTTAACATCCTGTGGCTGGACTGAACCACTGGAGGGAAATGACGCGCGCGCACGCACACACACACACACACACACACACACACACACACACACACACACACACACACACACACACACACACACACACACACACACACACACACACACACACACACACACACACACACACACACACACACAAGTCATGTCACAGCTCAAATTACAGAACAGGACTACAAACTAAAAGCTGTGACTGATGGAGCAGCTGTGCTTGTGGTGAGTTTCCTGCTACACACATTTCTACGTTGTTGGTTCAGAGTTTTTAAAGACGCTAAAACAGAGAAGTTTGAAAAACGCTGCAGGCTCCGTTTTACTTTGCAAACTCCGGGTTAGAGTTTTTGTCTTTTAGGTCACGACGTAGCCTTCTCTGATTCGTCAGGGTCCTATCACATGACCCTCTTCCAGAAGATGACCACCTGGCATTAGTCTTTGCTTCCAGTGGAGAACAGAACGTGGATAATCAATTACAAGCGTCGCTGAACCTGTTGTCTTTGCTAACAGCTGTTGTGCAGCTCAATTCTGTATTTTACAGTAATGAAACTGTTCCCATGTGGAGGAGATGAGCTGTTAGTTGAGTCCTCAGCCTTGTGTGATTCTTACTTGGTGGAGGCGGTGCACTGCAGGCCGCCGTTAGCAGTGAGGGTCCAGTATTTCCCGGCAGCAGTCCGGAACGCACACTTCCTGTTTTCGCGGCAAATCTCCACCTGGAAAACCTCCTGGTCGCCTTCCTCGTCCTGATTGGCTGACAAGTCCATACCTGGGTGCAGAGAGGAGGGGGTTAAGTTAAAATACAGACTGGAGGCGGAGTCCAGCGCGGGTTTGAAGGCTACAAATAGCCACAGCGGGTGACCATTATAAAAACAGCAGTCCAGATGTACACACACACATCCTCTGGTCAGGATCAGACGCACTAAATGAGCAACACCAGACAGCCTGGACTAGTGAAGCCTGTCTCACACACACACATCTGTCAGTGCAGTTCAAAGAATCAGTCGTCATGGTGGATCATCGCTAAACACTTGAGGATCATTAGCAACAACCCTGACTGAGGACAGAACAGCTGCACCTGAAACGGTTCAAACACGTTTATCACACAACTATCTTCATCATCACTATTAGTCCTTTGAAGTAGAAACAAGAATTATATCAGGTTAAATGTGTCCTTTGATAAAAACCATGTGGGACCAACATCAGAACAACGGCTCCAGATTATTTCTCCATTTATCATAACGACGATATGTCTCATCTTCATTCATTTGTCTTTTTAAGCACTTTTCTGCCATTTTATATTCCAAACATTAGCTGATAAAACAAAAAAACTGATTAATCATTTAATACCAAACACCCACAACATTAAATGTGGCTGATCTGTGTAAATCTGCAGTGTGTGTGTGTGTGTGTGTGTGTGTGTGTGTGTGTCCATCACCACTGTATGTATATAGAACACCAGACCTCATTAAAAATCACATCGACCCGCTCCGACTCTTAAGAGCAACAAAGAGGTAAACAAACATATAGGACGAACATATACACAACGCTCCAGTGGACCACTCCCTTCATACACACAAACACACACACACACACACACATCATGCCGCACAATGGGAGCTCTTGTATATGATGAAGTCATGGACCTACAGCCAGAGGGCTGAGCAGACAGGGAGAGAGGAACTGTCTGGTGGAGCGCTGCTGTGTAAATGTGTGCAGAGAGAGAGAGAGAGAGAGAGAGAGAACCAGACAGAAAGAAAGAAAGAAAGATGTGTTTGAGAAAACAAACCAACTCTCATGTGCTCCCTATCATCCCCCCCCCCTCTCCATCTCATGTTTTTCCATGTTTCTTGTTCTCTCCCAGTCTCATAACTCGCTCCACTCGTCACACTGAACTCGTTAAAATCGGCCCTAAGATTATAAACTGTAAAAAAACAACATAATCGGGTTTGTGAAGCTTCTGCTCGTGATATTTATCAACTGGAACTGTTCTATCTAGAAAGAGATGAAGTTATAAACTGGTAACTGGTCCGTGTTAATAAAGCACTTTTCTAGTCTTGATGAGTCAACGCACTTCACAGTCCCCAAACTGGAGCCAAAAATCGACTTCATATTAAACATGAAGATCCCAGACGAGCCCGATTCACCACAGCAAGTATTACATAGGTTGTTATTCACTGGAGAATTACTGCGAACATTTTAAGTCTTAAAAAAAAAAAAAAAAAAGAAGAAAGAATTACTCGTCTCCTGTCGAGTGCTAACGACAATTTAAGAACTCTGGGCTCTGCAGACAGATTGATTTTCTGCAGAACTATGTGGAGACACACACACACACGACTGGCAGGGAGAATATAACTGACCATAATGTGAACCACATGGTGCGGAGGGGGCGGGTCAGAGAAAATGAAATATAAGTTTAGCTGCAGAGGGTTTGAAGGAGGAGCATTAGAGGAGGAGAAAATGAGGAGGAAAGATTCTGATTGACGACACCATCATCATTCATATCACCGAACCGTCCTCTAATCCTCGGCTTCCTGCTCGGCCAACACACGCACACGCACACACACACACACACGCACGCACACACACGGCACAGTAGCACAGGGAGGCCCATTTATTACTACGTGAGAGGAGGGAGCGTCACCATCTGCTGCGGGACGCCTCAGCCCACGAGTGATTACCGACTCACCTACAACATGAATGAGCTCATTCCAACTAAACGTCTGAGGCAAAACGTTGGGCTCATTATTCAGGATCTGAAAGATGCGACAGGCTCAGCGTTACCTGGTTACTAATCAGGGACTTAGCTTTACTCAGATTTTGAAAAGTAATCAGTTAATTTGGAGAAAAAGATCTGCACAAAAAACAGATTTCATTTGAGTCATTTGAATTTCATGTGCAGTCGTCAAATTGTTCAGAGATAATGGAAATAGAGATGACCACAAAATCTACTGATAAAAAAAAAAACCCTGAGTGAATTTCACTATATGAAAATCCACCAGGAAATGAAGGTGAACTCTGCACAGCAGACTGCATCGTACTGTGTTTCCATTACAGAGTGTGAGAGAGGGAATAAATCCTCTAATTTGAATTATGTAAATTAGACTTCCAGGTGCTTTGAATAACATTCACCATCAAAGATGTTTTGAAGGAAATAGAAAAATGTCAGCTGTGTTAACATTGTACACACACACACACAGTAAAAGAACAACATTGGTGGCTACACACACAAAAAGTGAAAATACACGACTGACAGAGACAAAACACTCGCCCTGAGGACTGTGGTGCTTCAGAGAGAGGCTGAGTGTGTGTGTCTGTGTGTGTGAAAATAACTCAAACACATACGTCTATTCTGATCAGTTTGTGGAGCTCACATGGTTCCTGTAGGAGAGGGGACGAGGGTCCGTGCACTCAGCATCAACCTCATCAGCGTCAACCTCATCAGTTAAACACACCCAACAAAGTGACCACACATGCAGAAACCTCCCAAACCACATCAAATACAGAGACACACACACACGCACACAAACACACACTCTTGAGAACAACCCCTCTATCTTTCTGTCCACCCCGCCCACCACATTCAGCCTGATGGCGGCAGGCACAGATTGTTGGCCTCAGTCACTGTGAGCCAGCAGCAGAGGCCTGCTGTGAACGCATGCAATTGTATCAAGTGCAAGTAAGTGTGTGTGTGTGTGTGTGTGTGTGTGTGTGTGTGTGTGTGTGTCCCATTGTTCAGCAGGCCTAGCTGAGGAGGCGACCGGCTGGGGCACAAACAGGGAGCCAGATCATCGGCCTTTGTTCTGATCCAAACACACACACACACACACACACACACACACACACACACACACACACACACACACACACACACACACACACACACACACACACACACACACACACACACACACACACACACACACACACACACACAACCAGCCAACTGAAACACTGTGCCAACTGAAACACTGCACACACACACACAGACACCACATTAATGGCCCTACTTCCATCAGCAAATAGAAAAAACATGTCAAATTGAGGTCAGACATAGAGTTGTGCCCCAAATAGTTCGTTGAATTGATTAAAGAGTCATTCTGTGTTCACTGTGCTGCAGAAATCAACAGTAGACCAGTTTGAGGGCGTTAATGTGGAGACGCACCCAGAGCTGAGCAGAATGACACACTGGGGACCAGCTGAAGTCCAAACCCATCAGAAAGTAGCTGACACTAAGGAGGAGAGGCCTCCTGGTGCCGTGCAGCCGGCGTGAGGCAGCTCCCCCTGGCTCGCTCCCAACACACACACACAAAGAAAAACACACAAACATGCTGAAGGTCTGTAAACACATAAAAGCATCAGCATGCACGACAACTGGACACCAAGGATGCATAAACTGACGCCCTCGTACTTCTCCTCCATCGGGTGAGGGAGGGAGCGAATCATCGGCCCTCAGCCTGCAGGGTTTAACTCACACCGGCCAAGGTCGGAGTCTCATGTCTCGTTTCCTGCCAGCGGGGGGGTGAAGGATGCAGAAAGGGTGTCAGGGCTGAGTCGTAGCCAGACGCAACACGGAGCCACATTTTTGTTTTTTAAACCTCATACGACACAATACATGATTTAGAGCCAGATGGTGAATCTGATCTGACCCGACGAGCGATTTTCAACACTTCTGAGAGTTTTGCACTGGAGTCAGCAAGAAACCAGGCCAACCCAAACCAGAGAGTCTCACAGTTTGAACTGGTTTACGTGTTGAAATGTGAACACAGAGCAGCTGCTTGAACAACTAGAGCCACAGATGTCAGCGCTTGAATGATTCATTAAACATTTATTTGTCTTCTTGCTGACAGATGAGAAGATCAATTCCACTTTCAACTCCGTGTAAAACTAGAATTGTTGTTACGCTTGTTGATTTTTGTTGGCTAGCTGTTTCCCACTGTTGCCAGTCTTTATGCTAAGCTAAGCTAATGAGTTACTAGCTTTTTAAACAAATGTTTTGGGCATTTTAATCTCAACTGAACTGAGGGGCATCTGAAAAGTCTCATTTGGGTTCAGCCCGTGTAGACAGCTTCCACGGAAAAAAAATTGGGACACAGATTTAGTCGCGCAAATCCCACTTTCAGTATAAAGCCCGGAGGTCACACATCCAGAGAACATTCAATGTGCACGGCCTTAGTGCCTTTAAGCAGATTCCATCAGGATTTCAACGGTTATTCAGTAGAGTTAAACATAAAAGAGTGGTCCCAACTGAACAGAGCAATGAAACCCTGCAGTCACCGATCGGCTGTAAAGAGCAGTCAACGCTCGGCGGTCCCACCAGGAGCCGACAGGATGTGATGGACTCTCATCCATTTAGCTGGAGACAAACCAGCGCTCAGTCCTCACCCGCACCTCAGTTTAGGGGCAGAACAGGGCACTTAATGGCCCGTGGAGCTCCAGGCTGAATGACCGATAATTGTATCTCAGTCTATATGAGGGTCGTTAAACAGCCTCTCAGGGAATTTGTGACCAGGGACGAGCGGAGTGGACGTTACGAGCCGGAAACGAGCAACGAGCACAGGGTCGGATTAACGACTGCTGTGAGCACAAATTAGGGGAGAGCAGAGACAGAGGCACTGCTGTGATGTGCATCTCGTATCTGTCGGAGAGAAAATGACATTTGTTTCTGGTGCTTTCTGACATTACGAAGAAAAAGTCTGAGTTTAATGGAGTCAAGTTAATTTCACTGGCTTCACTTTCAGTTCCTAGGGAATCAGGAAGCAACGACAATAGATTTAGGTGAAAGAAGAAGGACAAATTACATAAATGACAAATATTAACACCAAACTAAACACAGCATTTTCTGAAGAGACCACAATCTTCATCAGCGTCAATTAAATGCAAGACATAGAATCGACAGTTTCGATTGGACAAAGCAGCTTTTGGACTGACCCACTTGAGCTGCTTATGAAAAACCCAGCTTCCACCGCCATGTTGGCTGAGGTCCACCCGCCGGAAAGCCGCCGCAGATATGGGCCGCGAGCAGCTGTCGGTTTTAAAAACATCTGGAGCCAGTTTAATTCCACCCAAAACATTTAAATCCACGTCACAACGATCCGGTTGTTGGCGTGTTGCACGTGTTCTTCAGACCAGATTCAGACCTTCTGCTCGTTAGAGACAGATCTGAGCTGCGGGGTGGCAGACAGAGCAGGGAGGACATGGGTCCAATCACCCAAGAGAGCAACCAACCGGTGTCCTTGAGCAAGGCATTAGACTAACTACAGAGTTCACTTGAGGGACGTCAGATATCTGTGGCACTAAATACAGACTCTGCAGAACCACTGCCACCAAATGACTGAAACAGATGGAGACTTCTCTTCTATAACACCAATATCTCAAGATGGTACAGGTCTGCTGCCAGTTTCATGTCATTCAACAGATCAACGTTAACGTGACAACGAAGGTGCTTGAGAAGGCTAATGTCCAAGTCAGTTGCTTCGGACATTTTCTGGAACTTCTCCTGCCAGTCTCCTGGTAAAATGTCCAAATGAGCCCATGTGAGAGAACAGCAGGAAGATGTCTGGAGAGCTCACAGCGAGCGAGTTGATGACGCTTCCAACACACGACAAACAAAACTGAAAAGAAATATGAAAAAGAGGAGGCATTCACGAAGAAGACGAAGATGCCAACGTGGAAAGAACCAGAGAATCTCCTGCTGCGTTCTTCATGTGTAAAAAGGCAAACTCCACACATTTTTTTTGTAGCTTGGGGATTATTACAGTGAAATTCATGCTCCGGTTACAGAGGACGTCAAAACCCCCAGCTATAAATACATCTCAGATAATGTTTAATTCAACAGGAACCTTCAAACCGGCCTCCATTTTGTGCCTGAGACGGAGAGAGGAGTCGACTCCTGTCAGAGTGAGAAGTGGATAAATATCACAGTGACAAGTCAACAAAGCAACAGAACAAACAGACTCAGGATGAGAGAGAGAGACCGAGGAGAGGAAAATAAAAAGGAGAGACAGATCATACTTTCTGAAAAGAGGAACCAAAACCACTGAACCACACATTATTCTCTCCATCTCTCTCTCTCTCCTTTCACCAGGAGCTAAATATAGATTTAAAGAGCATTAATTACTATATTCCCATCACTCATTGCAGACAGGACAGCACCACTGTCTCCCGGCTTCTCTACGTTTTCCTCGTCTCAAACCAAATCACACCTATGATGATTGTTTTTGTGCAGAGTCACAGGGGCTTTTAGAGCGTGACTCACACGTTTCCATCACAACCAGCATCTTTCTTCAGTCAACTTCAGGGGAAAGAGACAAAAGACGGTTGTTTTATTTCAACACCCGTCCAGTGTGCGGCATGAGGGACGACACTGACCCCAGACACACACACACAGCAGCCAGGCCTGAAGGGAGGAGTGGGGGAGGGGGGAAGGGGAGGCTGAGGAGGACGAGGCTTGAGGGAAGCTGTGGGAGATGTTAAAGAAGAAGAAGAAGAAGAAGAAGAAAAGAACAATGAGGGGAGAGGTGAAAGGAGGCGAGAAAGACGTGGATGGAAAAATGAATCAGGGGTGAGGGAAAAAGAAGGAGAGGAAGGAAGGAAAGAAGGCGGAGGGACAAACTTGTTTCTCTGCCCACTCGTACAGCTGAGACACACATGGACAGAATTATCGTTCACACACACACACACACACACAAAAACCCACTGATAAAATCTGACAAAAACAAAGAGAAAGAAACATTCAAGTCAGGAGTGAGTTCGCCTGGAGACGGTTATGACCAAGTATTGGTACCAGCCGGGAACAAACACCCCAAGTCTGCAACGCCAACTTCTAAAGAATCTGGAACTTTCCAGCCTCAGCTGCAAGAGGACGATAAACTCAGGAGGTTTTGGGTTTCAGGGGAACCAGGGCTGTGAGACTGAAATAAAGATGATTCACACTCTGCTCATCAGTGTTAATGGTGACCAGGGCTCGTTCACTTTGAGGATTTTACTGTTTCTAAAGGAGTCACGTGTGAATCGCTCCTCTCTAACCAGGGAGCTGTTCTGCTTGGTGCCACTTGTACCTTTGAATCATGCATGGCACACGTGCACGTGTGTTTACATGTGACACTGGAGAGACGTCAGCAAACATGGACAGTGTCAGTTATTTACATGGAGAACGTTAATACATGGAAACGTGCATGTGCAGATACATGAAGACCCCCTGGTTGAGAATATATAGGCCATCATTACTGTGTGTGTGTGTGTGTGTGTGTGTGCTGCAGGGGGGGATGCAGTCTGACATTCCATCACTTTAACTCTTCCTCTGCCAAGGGATGAGATACCAACACACACACACACACACACACACACACACACACACACACACACAGTGACCCATGCAGCACCGGGCCTGCAACACACACACACACACACACACACACACACACTCACACAGTGACCCATGCAGCACCGGGCCTGCAGCACACACACACACACACACACACACACACACACACACACACACGCAGCACCGGGTCTGCAGCACACACACTCACACACAGTGACCCATGCAGCACCGGGCCTGCAACACACACACACACACACACACACACACACACACACACACACACACACACACACACTCACACAGTGACCCATGCAGCACCGGGCCTGCAGCACACACACACACACACACACACACACACACACACACGCAGCACCGGGTCTGCAGCACACACACTCACACACAGTGACCCATGCAGCACCGGGCCTGCAACACACACACACACACACACACACAGTGACCCATGCAGCACCGGGCCTGCAACACACACACACACACACACACACACACACACACACAGTGACCCATGCAGCACCGGGCCTGCAACACACACACACACACACACACACACACACACACAGTGACCCATGCAGCACCGGGCCTGCAACACACACACACACACACACACACACACACACACACACACTCAGTGACCCATGCAGCACCGGGTCTGCAGCACACACTCACCGGACCACCACACCCACCTTGCCGGGTGGAGACGTTCCTCTCGTTGGCCGCGGTCAGCACCACCTGTGGGTGACTCTGCTCCAGCACGAACAGCTCGTCCTTGCCCACGCGCGCGCTCTTGCCGGACTTCATGGTGCCGGAGGGTCCGGAGGGCGCGAGGTACTTGCCGCCACAGTCCCTGAAGGCCACCTTACCGGAGCGGAACTCCAGCGTGTAGCCGGTGCTCCGGTCCGTGGCGGCGAGCAGCGCGCCGTCGCTGCTCAGGAAGCGGTTGTCGGAGGTCTGCAGGTGGTACCGCTGCTCCCGGAACACCAGCGTGATCATGGAGTCCACCCCCCACGGGACGTCCCGGTCGATGGCGATCTCGTCCACCTTGGAGCTCAGGTGCGCGTACCGCTTGCGCGTCATGCTGAAGATGTTCACCTGCGGGTGCATGGCGATGTGCACGCTCCACTTCTCCGCCACGGACGCGGTCTGCGCGAAGCAGATGATCCGGTCCTCGGTGCCGCCCAGGTAGCGGCCGTGCGGCTCGGACAGCAGCGACCAGCGGCCGTCATCGTGCGCGGTGATGACGAAGCGGCACTCCGGGCCCGGGCTCTCGCTGTCCCCGGTGACGTTCCCGTCCTTGTCGGCGGCGATGTACCGGCCCAGATGTGACTTGAGCACGAACACGTTGCCGTTGGACTCGTCGCCGCTTTGCTCC
Organism: Hippoglossus hippoglossus; assembly: GCF_009819705.1. Classification (NCBI taxonomy): domain Eukaryota; kingdom Metazoa; phylum Chordata; class Actinopteri; order Pleuronectiformes; family Pleuronectidae; genus Hippoglossus; species Hippoglossus hippoglossus. The sequence goes on from NC_047158.1 coordinate 19,535,835, forward strand.
AGGGTCCAGATCTGCTTCTTCTTCATGCTCGAGGCGGACGCGTTGATCTTGAAGCCGAACGTCTCCGCCGTCAGGTACTTGTTCCCGCAGTTGATGAGCCCGAACTGGATCTGCAGCATGTCGCTGGTTCCGTTACTGGCGCCGTTGGTGCTCATGGTCGGATCTGTGCGCGCGAGCCTGGGACCGGACCGGTTCTGGTGGGGGGGGATGGGGGGGGTATTTGAGAGTGTGCGTGCTCTCGCGGCTGAAAGGGTGAGATGATGCTGCGCTGCCTCGCGTGCTTCTCTTTGTTTGGGGGGAGAGTGTGTGTGTATGTGTGTGTGTGTGGCTGAGAGCGAGTCCGTGAGCGCGCGCAGAGCTCTGCCTGTCTCAGCAGCGCGAGCCCGCCACCACAGCTGCAGCATATATAAGCACCAGTGACGTAGCGCTGCAGGCCACGCCCCCCTCCGATGAGCAGAAATCTGGGAGCTGAAGTGAACTTTTCTACTGGAAAGACAAAAAAACACAAACACTTAGATTTAACGTTTGTTTTCAGACGTGCACTGAACTCCGGACATTCTCCAGCAGCTGAATGTCAGAACGCAAGTTTCCGAGTGAGAGACTCCGGACTTTCTCCAGAGATTCTCCAACCAGCCCCCAGGTAAAAACCCCAGAGAATGTCCGAATGATCCCATGTGAGAAAACGGCCGGAGATCCTCCGCAGGATTGGCAGCTAGCATGTTGGTGACGTTTCTAGCGTGCACAAATCAGACGCACAAATAAAAATACAAAAACAAATACCTAAGGATGAAGAAGAGGAGCCATACACGAAGACGACACAGACAAAGATGTCAAGAGAGTTTACATTACTCTACGTCCTGTCACGTGAACGCTCCAGAGATTTATGTTCTCATGTCTGAACGGAGAATGTGAAAGACAAACTTTTGAGTTAATGTCTAAAAAAAGCTCTTCTGTCTGTCTGTATATAGATCGTATATCTCGTGAACCGTTCGTATTATCGGCTTCACACTTGGCTTATGTATTGTTAATGGCCCAGCGAAGTGCAGAGTCAAAATTGGTGCGATTTGGACACGTGATACATTCAATATTACAGACAACCAGCGCTCTGTAGCCGTCAGCGGGGGGGCAGTGTGCTAACAGGCAGTTTGTGGACCGAGTTGAACTTCAACGTCCTCAGAGAAACTACAGCAGGGATCAGACTGACGGAGACTTTCACAGCTGCACAGTAAAAGCACAACGTCACTTTTGCTGCTGCAATGTTTTGTATCAAGCTGCATTTGAGAGCTTTTATTTTTGAAAAGTTGTGTCCCTTGGTTAATAGACCTCTGAAATAGCCGACATTTAACGTATGAAAGTATAACACCAAAAACACTGGCTATACAATCTTCATTGCAGATAAACCAGATAGGATGAACACTACGTTTTCTACCTTCACTCTGCACACAACATCCAGCACACAAACAGTAGAAAGTGGGAGTATATTGAAAAGAGGACGACTGACAAATAACAAGGAATAATTCTGCAGTAGCATCAACACAGGACAAGAGAACACAACTTTACAAACAGACGAGCTCTGTTCTAGAAATGAGCGAGAAAAACAAACACACACCAAAAAAACCAGGAGAAAAGATTTAAATGTTCAGTTTGTATTTACGAAATCAAAAACAACAAGAATTTAGATATATCCTCATTTAAACTTGCTTGTTTTGCCACAGTAGATTATCCTATGTCACTCAGAGGGTGTGTGCACATGTAGGTTTATCTGTTTTCCTGCAAGTGATAACATCATATCAGTGTCATCTCTCTGTGTAGGACTCGCGCGATGGACTCAGTATTCAAATCATGAGGACGGAGTGTGTGCGTCCACACAGAGCTCCATTCATGGACGAGCAAGCACATCACAGGACCGGGAAGGCAGCGTAAACAAAGAGGTCAAACAGATCAGTGCTGGAATCTTCTCAGTCAGTGCATGAGCCTGAGCAAAACACACAGTCTATACAAGACGGCGACACAAAGTGTGTGTCTCTTCTTCTTTATTAAAACAGTCACACAAAGGTCACAGCAGACGTGGTTCATTTCTCCGCCAGTGAAATGACATGAGCGTTGTTATGGTTTCATCTCTGACCTCTGACCTCCAAGGATACATACGCACAAGTCGATCATATCCAATCAAATATGATTCTAAAGACGATCAAAATCAACAGCGGTCAAAACAAATTTCACAATAGAATTGAAATAGTGGGTTTATTGTCTATACAACAAAATTAATAGTTAATAATAATGATAGTATAATTAATAATAATGAATAGTACATACAAGTCGCCAGCGTATCACTGTGGCAACACACAAAGACATTCACACTCACATTCACACCTACCATCAATTTATAGTCTCCAATTAATCTGCACATCTTTGGACTGTGGGAGGAAGACATGCAAACTCCACACAGAAACACCCCAGGATTCAAACCAAGAACCCTCTTTCTGTGAGGCAACAGTGTCGACCACTCTACCACTGTATCACCACCTTCTTTTTAAACTTAACACAACTTGTACTATGCATGAGAAGTTGGGATTCACTTTCAATTCTCCACCCAAATCACTCCTCCTGAATATTTTACCAGCATCAAAACCTTTTTACATGTTTCATGAATAAATTATATTCATGAATTCTGTCTGTCACAACCAGTGAGTGTCATGATGCTTCAGTGTGTCGCTGCTGGGAAAGTAATCTGAGCCTAAACTGTAATCTGATCAGAGGTGGTCACCCTCGTGTCTCCGCTGCAGCCCGGATTAATCTTCAGACAAATCAAATCTCACCTCCACGAGCACAATCTAATAAAATCACCAGATATATTTTCATCTGCCCGTGTTGTGCAGTATTTATCTTTAATAGCTGGAGTTACAAAACTGAATAGTGAAGGGCTGACATGTAAAGATCTCTGAGTCCAGACTGGACGATCGAATCCTCCGTTCATCTGGAAACTGAAATCCAACTTTCAACCCAAACAGAATTTCAATCAGGGAGACTTAAAGAGAAACAAATGAGAAAATCTGAATGACATGGAATTGATTGTGAACAGAAGACTTTGGTGCTTAGACTCCAACGGGAAGTAGAACATCAGGCAGTCCTGTGAATTTGATGCTTTGGGTGTGAAGGAGATTCCTGCTTCAACTTCCTGCTCCATTCCCCATCACCACCATCACAACCAGGAGACACTGGTGGTTGTGATGGGGAATGGAGCAGGAAGTTGGGACGTCTCACGAAGGCTTCTGATTGGACGGTTGAGGGGCGATGACCAGGGGTGCAGGAGGGTCTGACTTCTATGAGTGTGTGGAAATCTGGTGCAGCTTGATTGAATTTGACTGCTGGGCCTCAGCGGAGGTATGAGCTCTAATGACTGTAGTTTTTTAACGATGATTCATGCTTCAAATAATGCTCTGAAACTTGAATGTTGGGGGAGCTGCTGCAGCTACGTCGAGATGACACGTCAAAAAGAGAATAGAGCCAACTTATGTGGATTTTAGAAAATAAATGCTTCCAGAGTGCTCTTGTTTTCAAACCCTTCCTTCAAATTTACGTTCTAAGTATAAAAGTCGGTGATAAAAGCTCGAGCCGCCGACCTCTGGACGACGACTGCATCCTGTTCCTCAAAAGGACAGAGTCATCTCTTTGGTATCGATCGTCACAGCAGCAGCAAGCAGCTTTCTCCCCTGAGTGTACATCCCTCTCGTCTTCCTGTGCCAACGGCAGCGCACGTTAACTCAGAGGATTCAGATGAATAATGGAGTCAGGTTCTTTGGTCCTTGTGGGATTAGCACACACAGATGTTCCACTGGGAGTGTGTTTATCATTTATTACTAAAATCCTCATCACAACATCCTCCATATATCGTTTATTGGATAAGATCAGAGTTAGTTATTAATTGGTTGTGGTATAAGGTTTGGCTCTCCACAATGCAGGCATGTGTGTGTGTGTGTGTGTGTGTGTGTGTGTGTGTGTGTGTATCCCCTCATTCTTCACCAATCTTTCCCTCCAGATGGGGGCCTCCATTGTCACAATCGAACTTCAATTGTGTTTGAGAGGGAGACGCTAACACACAGGCACACAGACACAGACACACACACACACACACACACACACACACACACACACATATATACTCTTTCTGATTAAGACCAAGATATGTGATTAGACTGATGGTGAGATTTGATGAGATTGATGAGATTAGCAGTGATCGGTGATTACATGTGGACTCAGATAAACTCAAACCAACACACATATATGAACTCACACACACACACACACACACACACACACACACACACACACACGCTTGGTCTAAAGGAAGCAGGGAGGGACACGGGGGGGATCCATCTTTGTTCTCCAGCGGAGCTTTGAGGACGGTTTCCATGGAGACCGGCCTCCTATCTGCTGGGTAATGGAGGGCAGGCGAGTCTGCTGCAGTGAGCGCACACACAACACACACAAGCGCACGCTGACACACTGACACACTTGCTGGACTCACTAACACCTGCAGACGGCGCAGCGCGGCGTCGGCAGACACAGATCTAACCAATCAGCCTTATTTTCATACACACACCTCTTAGCTGGAGCCAATCACAGCATCTTCCCCCCACCCCTCACTCATAACTTCCACCAATCAGGAAACACCCTTCCAGATGTGTGAGGGAAAATATGGCCAACCATCGCCTGTTTGAGTGCAATTAATTTAATAGCAAATGAAATGACTCAGTGTGATGTGTTGGCTGCAGCTGGACAGATGTTGCTGCAGCTTTTTATGACTCACAAACTTGATCGAGCTACAACGAGCATGAATATGACAAAGAGAAAGACAATGAAGTGGAAACATCAGCTGAGGAGGGAAGGATACGAGCAGAATAACAGAGGAAGAGTGAATGGTGTGAACATGGGGTGGAGAGAATAAAGGAGTTCTGGCGATGGTGCATGGAAACGTGCACATGGTTGTGAGCTGGGATCGATTAGAGCCGACATGTTCTCGATGGTCCAGGACCTTCGGCTGCTTCATATTTGGCGAATTGATTTTGAAAGAACATGTGGGAACTGTGTGTCGGCTCTGCTGCTGCTGCTGCTGCAACCCACATTTCACTGAGAACATCCACTGTTCAGTGTGAGAGTGTCTGTCACATGACCGGCTGTGTGACCACAGTGGGACAGGTAGAAACATCCATAGGCAGAGAGAGAGAGAGAGAGAGAGAGAGAGAGAGAGAGAGAGAGAGAGAGATGGATATATAGACTTCTTTCTGTGTGAAGTGGCTGCAAGAGAGAGAAAGTGAGTGACCTGTGTGAGCTGATGTCTCTTGCAATCAACAAGGAATGTGAATTTGAGTGTGTGTGTGTGTGTGTCTGTGTGTGTGTGTGTGTGTGTGTGTGTGTGTGTGTGTGTGTGTCTGGCTTGTGTGTGTGTGCACACAGCTGCAGCCCTACCAAGGGCCTCCTCTCCACCAACAAAGAGCTGGAAGCTGGAGCCACCGGGGAACACCACACACTCCCCTCGTCGGGTCAAGGGTCATTTGGTGTGTGCGCTCTGTTGGGGGTGTCTCCCGTTCCCTCCACCCCCCTCGCATTGCCATGGCAACAGCCAAGCAGTCCAGCCAAGATCAGCAGAGCAACTTCATAGCTTCTCCCTCTGTTTAACACATTATGAAGTGTGTGTGATTCTCTGTGTGTAGTTCTGTGTGTGTGTGCACGTGTGTGTGTGTGTGTGGCCATGATGCCTGAAGCCGACAGAAAGATATAGGTCAGTCTGGAGAGACAGAGCTGGGAGGCATGAGTGTGGCACTGCAGGGTGTGTGTGTGTGTGTGTGTGTGTGTGTGTGTGTGTGTGTGTGTGTGTGTGTGTGTGTGTGTGTGTGTGTGTGTGTGTGTGTGTTGGTGTGTGTCCCTGCGTGTTTTTACGTATTGTGTGTGTAGTGTATGTGTGTGTGAGAGAGAGAGAGAGAGAGAGAGAGCTCATCACAGTCTTTGCAAGTGTCACATCATCTCATTTTCACCTCCCCACCCCCCCACAGACACTTCTGCAGGGGATGAAACGAGATGCAGATTTTCCTCCCAAGGTCATGAGGACGTATCACACTATTGTTTGTGCGTGTGTGTATTGTGTGTGTGCATGTGCGTATGTGCCTGTGTGTGTGTGTGTGTGTGTGTGTGTGTGCTTGAATTGATTATGGGCCCTGATTGGCGCCTCCAGCTCTGACCACAGGGAAACTTGATCAGGACGCCACTAAAAATACCTCTTCCTGCCTCTCGGCGTGAGGCCTGTGACGTCACATCCTGTCCTCATGAATGAGCCCTGTTTCTGTGGTCAGGAACCTGAACATCCCTCCTCCCTGACTCATTTCCTTCCTTTTCCTAACACCATGAGTCACTTGTTTGATCCCTGAGGCAGAAAACGGCTGCAGAGTGTTACCTTAACTTCTCTCTGTCTAAAAATAAAGATTTCCCCCCCCCCCCTTCAGACTGTATCAGGTCACGATCCTCAGGAAATCCGCCCACCTTTAGATTTACTAAACTGGTTAAATCTTTTAAAATATTGTTCCTTGACCCACGTCCCATCCTTCCAGCAAGTGTCATACTATCCCCTAGTTAAATGTATTTATTGAAAATAGCTTCTTTATTTAATTTCTCCTGGTTTTTAAGCATTTTATTTTTTGTTGATTCTAATTATTTGTGAGTTCTGTTTCCTTCCATCTTCTGCAGTGTGTTGACTGAACAGGCCTCTAAAGGAGCGCTGCTGCTCTACCTACTGGTGACAGCGGAGAACTACACCACAGCCAGAGCCTCCACCCATTTATGAATCAATTTCATGGTCACACACCCACAGTGAGCAACACACACACACACACACACACACACACACACACACACACACACACACACACACACACACACACACACACAAAGAGGGCACATGAGTGGGGTAACTGGCAGGTGTTGCTGGTCATTGCCACCACTTTCCTGTTGTATCCCCTGGGTTCCTTTCTTCCTCTCCCTCCCTCACTCCTTCCTTTCTGACTCCCTCTCTCCTTCCCTCCTTCACTTGTTTCCTCTCTCCTCAGCTTTTCATCTCGTCTTTCTCTCTCTTCATGGGCAATAAGGAGTTTTAGATGCTAATGATATGCCCCGGCAACAAAGGGTCAGAGGCCCATTTACGGGGGGTTCTTTGGACACACACACACACACACACACACACACACACACACACACACACACACACAAACTCAAACACCAGCTGTTCTCTGTTGGCTTCTTATTACACAGATCACCTAAAAGATTTAGCTCCGCTGGTTCTTTTCATTTTGCACACACATGCATGCATCTTGTACACACACACACACACACACTTCTTTAGAGAAGCATTTATGTATTGAAATGTTATTTCCTTCTGGGTCAAATGTGTCTGATTTTAATGATGTTTCTGTAAATTTGTTTGTTGTGTTCCTTCACTGGTTTCAGTCTCCTCGTGTGAATAATTGATGACTGGGAAGTGATGATGGAGGAGAGCATGTGTGTGCCGGATGAAACCATCTGCTGACACACACATGCACACACCAAGCTATCACACACACACAGGGGGATCATTAACATCTGGCACAGATGGCCATTTTAAACAGCAGCTACCTTTGTGGGCCACACCAGGGGGTAAACTGTCCTTCTACAGATCCAGTGATACTGAAGATATTATATATAACAAAGTAAATATATATCCAACATGAGCAATAATTCTCGTGTCTGTTTACATCTTATTTATCAATATGTGTGATTTCATTCACTTGTATCCTAATGTCTATTTTTACTTTATTTATCTATTTATTCTTGAACATATATTACTACTGATTATATTTTAGATATCTTTAATACCTGCTTAGGAAACCATAGTATTAATAATCTGTGAGCTGGAAGCAATGTAATTTAATTCTACTATGCACATACAAAAGTATTTTCTTTATATGATATCAAAGCAACTTTCTTTTCTTTTCCCAATTCATATAATTCAAACTAGACTGTTCTCAGTGCTGCCCCTTCCTGCTGAAAGGCGGAACTGCATGCACACCTCAGCCATCTTTGTTCTCCTGTTCAGACCTGGAGGAAACTGATTGTTCTTTATTCTGCAGTAAGAATTTAATCCATGTTAATAATCCAGACTTCTGATGATGTTTCCAACCAATCCACTCGACAGGATGAGTTCTAATCTGACGTTATGACATTAGCGAGCGTGGAAATGATGTTCAAGCATCATCTCATTCTCACATTGTTGTAGGACGTCATTGAACAACTGCTTCAAGGGACATTTGACATTTTAGGACACACATGCTTCATTGATGAGAGTTAGACGGGTGTAAACTTGAGACAATGTGTTTTTTGTCTACAACTGTGTCTAAGTTCAGGGGCCGCCTCCTTCAGAGGCTGCATGTGAAGACTGCATCACAGCACCGTAACGAAGCTGTCCCGTTCAGAAGGCTCCTCCGGATGCGTCCTTCCTTTCCCGAGTAACGAAGACTGCAACAGGTGGATCCTTCCCAGACACAACCTATCCCAGGATTCATTGCACTTCGGTTTTTCAAAGAAATAACGGTGACGAAAAGCAACTAGACCCAAACTATGTTTACACTTTTTAAAGTATCAGACTTCAACTCAACCCAACAGCTAACGATTGACACGTTCAAAAAACTAAGGGGCATTAAAACTGTCTCATTGTGTCCAACTGCAGCTCTGTTGCTAGGCGACAGCGGTCAGAGCAGGACAAGCTGGAGACTCAGATCGAATCCTCTGTAGACCCGATCGTCTCGGTTCGGTTCAGCCTTGGTGATCTACGCAGCCCGTGAAGGCCGCCAGCCTCCGGGGCCTCGTTGACCACGTCCCCCTGAAGTGGCAGTAACTGAGTTTCTGCTGGTTGCCTGGCAACACATCAAAAACTTGTGTCTTTTACACTTTGGATTTTTAAACATATGAAACAAAGCGGATTTATTCACTCTCTGTGGACAGAGCCAGGCTAACTGTTCCCCTCTGTTTCCAGTCATTGTGCTAAGCTAACTAGCTGCCGGCCTGTAGCTTCATATTTACTGCAGGTTTCCCATCAGATCACCAACAAGCAGAAGAATCCTCTGTTTTATGAGTCATGAGACTTATTGTAGTGCAGATTATTATAATGTTAAATTCTAGATTATAATTCCAGGCCCAGCAGCTCAACAGAACATTTCACACAATGAAGTTTCGCTGTGTTGTTCTCACATTATATAACCTTCACAATAAAGGTTTTTGTCCTTAATTGTGTGTGAGTTACTCAAGTAGAACGTGCAGCCTAAATGAAAATGTATAGGATCCCCTTACACACACAGTGGAGCAGTGAAGGGGGGGGGGGGGGGGGGGGGGGGGGGGTAGAGCCCAGGGAATTTTCTCAATGCAAGTTTTACTTTTAATAATTTATTGAAACAGCAATTTACTGCCCCCCCCCATCCCCTCCCCGAGTTTTACTCATAAAGTCACACAAATGTATATTTCAGGATTTCCCACCGTGCGCCTGAACGCAACATTCACATGTCACTAGTTTATACATGTGATTGTGAAATTAGGTCAGACTAAGGAGGGGGAATAAAAGCCAGGACACACACACACAAACACACACACACACACACACACACACACACACACACACACACACACACACACAAACACACACATACACATAAAACACAGGCACAAGCACATTTTTTCCATGAAGAAAGGATGTCAGTGCAACTAACCTAGTTATCCATGTGTTACCAAAGAAACAAGACAGAAATGGGACCGCTGCTTACTTTGTACTTTGTAACACACACACACACACACACACACACACACACACACACACACACACACACACACACACACACACACACACACACACACACACAATGGCTGTCAGGGTGTCTCCTATCCCTTATGTAACAGCTGGGTAGCGCCTTCCTGGTCATCATCTTACAATCAGATGAGCCAAAAGAAGGCGGAACACCTCCTCTACTCTCCTCATGTCTCTTCAGCCGCTCCCTGTTGTCCCGTCTGCCTTCAGTCCACAGAGGACTGTGTGGATCAGTGGATAGAGAGGAGGAGGAGAATCTAGAGTTAATGATTGAGGGATTAACGACGGGTCTGTGACTTAAAAGTCTCCTTAAAAGGCCAACGAGTCGAGATGATTACCTGCAGCCCTCGGCCAATGAGCGAGCAGCAGGTTATCTATGCCTGCAAAAGTCCAGTCCCCCTGTTCTGTTCCCTGAGCGAGCTCCGACACACTGACTATCAGAGGTCTGTGTGTAGAGATGGAAGGAAACAGTGAAGGTTTCATTAAGAACATTGTGTCTTTCCTGCACATCGGCATTGAAACAGCTAATGTTGTGCATCTTGGTTGCGTGGAAACCTAACTACACAAAAATGTGTGCGTGTGTGTTTGTGCATGGTTATGCAACAGTGCAAGGAAAATACTGTGCCTCTTGACCTACATTTCAGAATCTGACTGTACCCTACCACTCAGGGAATCCCACATGATTAGTCGTAACACATTTGCACAAATGCTCCCTAACACATACTCATGCACGTGAACACAGACACGCAGTATACCTTCATTTTTACTTGTTTTGTCTTTTCTCTCCTAACTTCTTTCCCCCGCTCGTCTCCTCTTCCAACAAATGAAACCTTGAGCCCGCTCTGTAAAACAGCTGCTTCCACTTTAATCCAATGACAGGAAGTGAATGTGTGCACACAGCCAGGCGGGAAGCGGGAGTGCGAGGAGGCCACAGCTCTGTGCAAATGGTCAGTGTGACAATGCAGAGGGAGAGGGCAAGGTCTGCAGAGAGGGGTGTTTTATTTTATTACACACTGTTAAACCGGCTAGTTGACCTACACACACACACACACACTCCCTCCCTTCTATATTTTCCAGACGCTCTCCTGCAGCTATAAAAGCCAGAGGCCGGGGAAGGTGAGGTGAACGTGCAGGTCACAGTGGAGCTGAGTCTGTGGCCGTGGAGCTCGGAGGTCACGCACGGAGAAACGAGCCGCCAGGGGAACGACAGAAGCTCAAAGTAGAAACTGTTTATGAATTCCCTGTGGTGCAGCGGTGTGCAGCACATTCCTCCACATCAGATGAGCCATGGACAAGGTTCAGAGGAGAACTCAACTGGTTTCATTCAGAATTTTGAGTCCACTTCGTGTCTCGAATACAAAGTTTGTCGAGCCTGTGACATTAAACTAACAAAGAATGCACCAGTTAGGAAAACAACATTGAAGTGTGTGAGGAAATCTGTTCTGTAAGGCAGACACAGCAGAGCTTCACTTCAAGGCTGTTGAGACGTAGTAGCAGTAAATATAAAAACTATGTAAGTCTCATGGTGGCAGTGAAGGGAAGGTCGGGATCACTAAAGTCTGTCGGGCTCATCCTCTCCTCACAGCCCATCCACTGGTTATTGAGTCAGTCGACATTAAAATTCCTAGAGCTTCGCTGTTGACATAGTTTAAAAAAAAATGCAGCTCTGAAAAAGTTAAAATTACACTAAAAAGGGGAACTTTTATCTGCTGTTGGTCCAGTCTGGAAAAAACAGAAGTGATGTGCTGATGACAGCTGAACAGCCCAAAATTTCCTGATGACTAACACACACACACACACACACACACACACACACACACACACACACACACACACACACACACACACACACACACACACACACACACACACACGCTGACAGTGCCACAAATAAAAAGGAAAATATGGTTTACACGCCTCCAGTTTGACCAGATATGGTTTCCCCTGCTCCACCAATGCCAGCGTCTCTTTACTGGTGCAGACGTACTGGTGTCTGTGTCTATACCTGTCAAACGTTAACCTTATATGGTCCCTCATGGGGAACCAGGAGGAAGTCCCTTTCTGCGTGCAGCGACGGAAAAGTGGCATCCTCATGGTTTCAGTAGACGGCTGGCAGCTGCAGGAGGCAGCACCGAGCAGCAGCCCCACACAGCAGCCGCAGCTTTAGGAAGTGGTGAGAGTGCTGATTTTCATTTCTGCAGAAACACACACACACACACTAATATTTAGGACGGTTTCATACTTGACACCAGGCGGGGCTGTGAATAGTGCAATGTGAATTTGGGTCTTTAATTTTTAAATAATTCCTTTTTGGGGTTTTCAATTGAAAGTGTGAAGCCGCACTGACACACACACACACACACACACACACACACACACACACACACACACACACACACACACACACACACACACAAACACAAACACAAAGAGAAGGACATTTAAATGTCCTCCTCTGCAGTTTCTAATTACTGAAACATGACAAGAAGAGAAGTGAAATCTTTTGAGCTGTGAGTTTCCCTATTTAGTCACAACCCCACACACACACATTCCCACTGATGGGGAGACACATTTAAAACACACAATGCTACTCAGTTTCATCACTGACACGTTGATGTAAGATGCTTTGCCTGTGGGCACTAGCAGGTATGATGAGGACACAAACACACATCTACATCCACAAACACACACACAGAGACACACACACACATAATTTCCCAGTCCTTGGGGGTGAAGCTGATTTCCTTGAGACGGCATCCCATGTGACCTGACTTGCATTCCTCAGATTGTTGTCATGTGACAAACTTAAAGATCTCCTTTTATGGATGTCAGTGTTAACAGGAGGATGTGGCCTCACTAATGCACACCCAGGTCCGTCCACACACACACACACAAATGAGAGAGCACATAAATACACACCTCACACTTTCCTGCCAACTCAAACACAAATAGAGACAGAAAACTGAGGGAGTGAGGGAGTGGTGAATGAGACTGGCAGCGATGTCATCCTCCTAGGCGTCTCTTCATGGGTACAGAGACTTTCGTTCTGACAAACTGCTGCTACTGAATCATGATCTCAACTCAAACTGGAAATAAAGATTACAATTTTAATAAAAGCCATTGTTAAAATGTAAAATGGGGATAGAAATGTTGTCCCTGTGGCTGATATGTTAATAACTGCAAATGTCTCTTTTGTCAGTGTCAGACTTTTTCTCTCAGGTCTTGGTTGTTTGCCCGGTTCATTGTGTGATTATGTCCAGGTTCCCCTCTCCCTCTCCCTCTCCCTCTTCCTCCCCCTCTCCCTCTTCCTCTTCCTCCCCCTATCCTCAAGCTATGTAATGTAGACAATAAAACATTTGGGGTGGGGTTTGACCTGTAACCCAATTCTTCCCCCACCGTCCCCCATGGAGAATGTGAGGCAGTTTATCAGCCTCGCAGCCAAAACATCCCAAAAGGAATCCAAGGAGTTTTCAGGTTCTCTGTCCTTTAATAAACATTATAAGAAAACGAAATGCAGAAGTGTAAAGTCTGTTGATCTGCTGTGGAGATAGAGGCTGAGGTCAATGATCGTCTGTCACCCGCCTGTTCACACGTTATGAGGAGGGAGGAGGGCACTTACTTACTAACACAGATTAAAACAACGATACATAAAGTGAACATTAATAAACTTAAACGTGGCTCCTACAGGAGGTCGAGGTTTTCTGATCGCACACCTGATCCTAAAGCTGCTTTCAGACATGAATCACGCAACAAACTCTTAATCATCCGATAACATTTGAGGGCAGTAGCGCAGAAACTTTATTGATTGCCGCAAAAAATTTGTACAATTTTAACTGTTAACATACCTCAATCTGCCCCTAAAATACCCAGAACTTCATATATGATGTGAGCTCGCTGAGTTTTTCTAAAACCCAAACGGCTTTGACCTTAGTGTCTGCAGCGGTAACTATGGCGATAGATAGGTTTTTGAATTTGTCCTCAAAATGATGAGTAAAGAAAGTAAAAGACACCAAGGAACTTTCTTTGTCCCCCTCTCTGTGCATTGTAATAGGTTTCTTTAGGGAGTTAAAGTCTCACAGATGGACAGAGAGTCTCTTACTGACACATTACATCACGCTGTACTCATATAACAATCTGCTGCACAATAACACCGTGTCCTGCTGCTGCGTAGCCCTGGGAGGACTTTGTCCGAGCCCTGGCTGTAAAGCAAAGCTACTCTGCTGCACTAAGCTGAAAGATCAGTGCTGCCATGAGTGATTAGGAGACTTCCAGTCACACACTTATACACACAGCAGGTATTACCAGGGAGGCGACACACGTTCATGGGGATGGGATGCTAAGTCATGAGGGAGAGGAGGGGAGGAAAACAGGAGGAGAGAGGAAGAAAAGAGAGGGCGATGGACGTGAATAGTGTGGAGCAGATATGAAGTGGTGGCAAGGAAAAAGATGGAGAAGTATTGGAGGAAAAGGTGTGGCAGTTTTTTTTTTTTTCTTCTATGAATTCTCTGCTGCTGGTCTCCAGGAGCCGGCTCGCTACTTCCTCTTTACCCCATTTCCTGCCTCTGCTGCTGCCCTATGTCCTTATATGGCAGCCACCGGCAGCCAATCAGAGCGGAGCAGGCAGCTCATTCAAACGGCGAGTGTGAGAGAGGAGAAGGGTGGGAACTGCAAACAGAAAAGAACAGTGCTGCACCATACAAAACAATATAGCACACACACATACACACACAGACACACACAATCTGCCTGCTGGCTTTGGAACAAAACAGGAGGTGTTACAATACAACAAAGCAAAGCAACGCATGCAAACTTTACTCAGCAATTCAGGCCACTGGGTGCAGGCTGCAGCGCCGCATTAAAGTTGTTCTTTGGTGGAAAACAGAGAGGGTGGGCTTGGTTACTATGCAGAGGAGAGGGGAGGGGAGGAGGAGGAGGAGGAGGAGAGGAGAGGAGAGGAGAGGAGAGGAGAGGAGAGGAGAGGAGAGGAGAGGAGATAGATTTCCAGAGCCAATAGGAGTGTCTGGACGGAGGGATGACTCGGCATCCTGCTTAAATTCCTGTGCATGCGCTTATCTCTATGAATCAGTGGTTCACACCTGATTGAGTGTTTGTCGTAGTTAAACATGGGAAGAAAAGGGAACAGACAAAGGGCAGAGAGATATGAAACGATACTGACAGGATGAGGGGAGAAAGCGAGGAGGCAGGACGGGCTGCAACATTACGTAAAGAACGTTCCACAGAGAGCCGAGTGCCAGGGACTGTGCAGACCAAAGTGCATGGGCGTGTGTGGGTGGCTGACCTCCCTCGCTGCACGGTTGAGGTGGGGGCAGCGGCGGAGGAAGGAAAGTCGGGAAGTAAGAGCAGGGCCTTCGCCAGTCAGGAGGCTCGCTGCTACCAGACGGGCCAATCAGAGGGCTGGCTGCATGTGTAGTGAGCCAATCTGAGAGGAGCGAGCCCTCCCACTGAACAGAGACAGATGGCAGAGGAAAGATAAGCTTCCCTGGGTTCGCCACCATGCAGGGGTTGAATAAGGAGTGTGCATGTGCATCTGAGTGTGTGTGCATTTGTGTGTGTCTGTGTGTGTGTGTGTGTGTCAGAGACATAGAATTAGATACAGAGATAGATAAGTCTTCTTAGCCTGACTGAGCAGTAAAGATAGATTAACTTCACATGTTAAATTTGTATGAACTTACAAAACAAAAACACATTCTAAAGTAACACAGCGTACACAACACAGTGGGGTGTCGCTACGTGGGCTCAGCTTTGACAGGTCTCCATTAATGGTCAAGACGAGACACCTGAGTTTCACCTCACGGCCTTAAAAGGCACCTCAGTCTCTACCTTGGGCCAATGGGAGGCCGGAACGCTGTGAGCGAATGAGGCCCAGGAAGGAGAAGACGAGGTGCGGACAGTGGTCCTGGTGTGTGTTCACGAGGGAGAGAAATAAGGCCCCACTGCCTCGAGCGCTGCATGTGGTTATTACATCAGTTTGGATGTTTTAGAGAAGCTCCCTTTGTCTGAGAGGGAAAAAAGTCTGAAAACTGGGTTAAACTCGTCAAGCCTCTGATCAGATGACACAAACAACCCGCAGGATTTGCAAAGCGCATGTTCTCCCGAGCAGCGGTAGACTTCTGATCGATTATCAGCTGAAGACCTTACACATTAGTTTTGAAGCCGGCTCTAACAATTTCCCATTTGTTTCAGAGCTCCCACACCAGGAACTGGAGAGAAACCAACAGGAGTTGTGACACAGTTTTGAAAGAGGAAGTGCAAAGCCTGAAAAACAACAAAAATGTGTTTGGATCCTCGGAACAATATGTGCTTTGTATTCTGAACGACTTGTTGTTCTGCTGTGGATGAACTCACCACACGCAAAACAGTTGAGTGGATTCAAAGGACTTGTGTGTGTTGCAAGGTTTGATAAATGATGTATGATGCTGGTCATGATACTGTGGCCAATAAAGTGTGTATGTGCACAAGTGTGTGTGGGTAAGAAGTGGGGGGTTGGAGTTAAGGATCCATTTGGGCTGTAAATGGGAAGCTAATCCAATCGGAGCACAAACAGGCCAGCTGGCGGGCAGGACACACACACACGCACACGCACACACACACACACACACACACACACACACACACACACACACACACACACACACACACACACACACACACACACACACACACACACACACACACACAGCTGGTAACTGGCCCGTGCCTCGGAGTCAGACTTATCACCACGGTGACCCACGGATCAATGACGCTGCAGTCTAGCAATCTATTGGCTGCATCAGGTTGGGGGGTTGATGGTGGAGCGAGGCAGGAGGGGGGGGGGGGGGGGGGGGGGGCAGGAAGGGGGTGAGGGAAGAGTGGTGAATAGTTCTTCCCTCTCTGAAACTACCACCACCCACAGATGGCAAACAATTGGTCAGCCAGTCACTTTTCAACAGGCTGCATGGCCGGATGGAACAGCCTCCTTAACATTGTCAAAGCTAAAGTTTGACATTAAAGCACAATTGTACACACTTCCTGGAATTACACTAGTTTGATGACAAGATAAATGTAAAGATTAAAACCACAAAGCCGAATTACTTAGCTTAGCACAAACACTGGAGACACAGCTAGCTTGGCTCTGAACAAATCAGCCAACCAGTCAGGAACGTGGACTCTAAATAAAGATGGACGACGATAGCAACGATAATGCGTATACGAATATCTTGCACATTCGTGTTTGTCTTGGTTCGATCCCGGGCTCATCCAGTCTACATGAGTCTTGGGTTAAGCCTTCTACACCATTGGTATACGAGTTCTTGTGTGTTAGAGAAGGAGTGTATGTAACTTGGCTATTCAGCTAAAACACCATATAAAATGCCATGAATTTACAATTAAGTGGTTGGATTTTGTTTTTCTTTTGAACAAAGCCAGGGTGAGTGTTCATATTTACTGTGTTACATGAATGTGGTATCGGTCTCATCTGACTCTCTGCTCAAAAACCAAGTGTAATTAATAAAGTGTCAAACTGCTAATTTAAGCATCTCGTAATCTAAAAGAGTAAAATTCCCAACATTGCCTCATTCAGTTTGACCTTTTACATTTCCGTACATATTACTACACATGGCAGTGAAGCAAGAGTTTCAACTCCAGAGGATGACAAGTGTGAAGCTTTTCCAAGACGTCAGTAAATGCTTCTCATCATCTCCTTCATACTAACACACACACTGATCCATCTGGATTTATCTCGTCTCACACTGGTTTTCCAGTCCCTCTTTGAATGTCCACATTTCCAGCACAGAGCTTTCAACCTCACTTAAGACTAATTGCAACTAATGTTTTTTGTATTGAACTGCAGTCCTGCTGTCTCGCAGTTAGGCTGCAGATGTTTAACTCTCTCTGTGTGTGTGTGTGTGTGTGTGTGTGTGTGTGTGTGTGTGTGTGTGTGTGTGTGTGTGTGTGTGTGTGTGTGTGTGTGTGTGTGGGTTAGGCCAGTAGTGTTAAGTCCATGGGTTGGAAAGAGTCTCCATGAAATCAATGCAAGTCTGATGATACGAGTGACACAAAGAGGAAGGAGAGGAGACACCATAAATGAAGATGGAGAGTAGTTAATGGAAGTGAGTTGGACAACAATGGCCTTCTCAGGGTCGAGAGCGAAGAGAAACTCGCGGCCTCTTTACTCATTAGAAGAACAGGAAGTCATGACGGGGCGGGTGCAGTAACGCAGGGAGGGGCGGTGCTGCACAACAGACTGTTTCTTCTGTGGAACTGCTGCTAGCCGGCTGCTCGTTGCCTTATTTGAAGAGAAAACCCTGAGTCTGTGACGTCACGCGAGGGCGTCACAACAGTTTCGATTCATTAGTAAACATTGAGACTACACAGGCACACACGCATGCTCAAAGGCACACACGCATGAATAGTTTGTACGGTTGTGTGTGTGTGTTTGGGCTTTTAAATGGTTAAGACCTGCTTCTTACTGAGTTGACTGGGTGGTGATGTGTCAGCAGAGTGTCAAGCGTGTAGCCTGACCCTCACACATACAGTCAGACACGTGTGTGCGCTCACTCAGATCATACAGCAGAACTTAGCAGGGAGCTCTGAATTACTCATACACACCTCCATCATCATCAAAGATAGCATTTGGTTACGATTAGCTGCTGCCATTTTAGATTTTTTGACCTTTGAATCACACACACACACACACACACACACACACACACACACACACACACACACACACACACACACACACACACACACTGACACGCATATAAACACACGTGTTTCAGTGGCCACGGAGTTACTGATTAACTTATCACATGGCCGTGATGATTCCTGACTTCAGCAGGACAAAGGCAAAACATTCATGAGATCACTTGTCATTTATGCTGCTCACATGATATAAATCAAAGGCCTGAAACACATGATTACATAGCAGTAAAAAAGTAGATGTTTAAATACATTTATTAGATTAGATTAAGAAGTCATTATTTAAAGGAATAGTTTATTTTGGGGATTACAGTTGTATGCATAGCGAAGCTTTAGAGGAGACAACAGATACCTTTACGTCACTAGGCTCAGAAGGAAGGAAGTCTCATAAAAATCTGTTCAGTTGTTTTTGTGTAACAGTTGTGTAACAATGTTGCTAACAAACCAACCAATGAACAAATCAGGGGTAAAAACACAACTTGCCTGACTCTGACTAAAAGAACCAAAATCTGCCGACTTGCACTTTTAAATCTCACCACTAAACATGACTCCCCAGGTTGCTCGGAAACTATTCACGTCACATGCACCCAAAAAAAAACTAGGTCTAAATATAAACATAAAACTTGTGTGTTTAATGTGTATATTAATGTACAAGCTTAACTTTATTTAATCAAATCAAGTTATTTGTTTTATTATGACTAACTCAACATGATAGAAAATACTTCATTAAATGTGACTTTACATTGAACTTATGTGATAAAGTTACGTGTATATTTAATATGTAATTGAAAAACATAAAGTCAGTCTTTTAGGCATTATTTATTTTAGTTTAGGAGAACAAATGAATTTGTCACTTTTGTAATGAAACAAGCAAACAATATAAAACCTGAATTGATGAGCTTTAGATTCAGATTTTAAAGTTTTCAATCCGTGTCAGTGCTTCACACCACTGGCTTGTGTGAATTGAGATATTCCAGGTCGAGCAGATATGTGGAAACAAGAAGCAACGAAAGGCACAAAACCCAACAAGTCACCAGCCTGAAAACCTTTGTTCCACCTGACTGTGGCTCAGGTGAGCTGCTGAACACTCGTCACGTGGAACCTGACGTTCCAGGTGTTTTTAACAGCTCTTTCACGGCTAAATTACAGTTATTTTCAGTCGCTGACTCTCCCCGACCACAAAGGGCAGGTTTAACCTCCGAGCTCGCACTTGCTGCTGTTGTTAAAGTGTCACTTAGCTTGACAAGTGGTCTATTTACAGAACTAATGATCAACATCTCAAGTGCGTGTGTATAAACTCTTGCATGGAAGAAAGATTCCCAGACGAATTCTTCAGGTGGCTTCATGGCACTAAGGACCTTGGCAGCGAGGCCCGGCTTAAGACAGTCTGCGT
This sequence comes from Hippoglossus hippoglossus, assembly GCF_009819705.1. Lineage (NCBI taxonomy): Eukaryota > Metazoa > Chordata > Actinopteri > Pleuronectiformes > Pleuronectidae > Hippoglossus > Hippoglossus hippoglossus. The sequence goes on from NC_047158.1 coordinate 19,555,808, forward strand.
CTAGTTGGCACCCGGGACATAAACACACACACACACACACACACACAGACACACACACACTGTTATGATACATGAGAGGAGTCTATCCAGGACAGTATTCCAAGCACTTGTCGTGTAAATTCCCCCTGATGAGTGTTGACAACACGACACTTAACCAGAGTCCTCTCACTTACTGCTAGTGGGCCACACACACACACACACGTATCTAAATACATGCATGTCCAAAGTCCTGCTTACCTAAGCTGACTGGAAACTTATTCAACACAATGAAACATATTTGAACTCTAATATCACTCTTTATTCTGGAGTCGACGGGTCCAGGAGTAAACTGGGCTGGGCCGGAATAATGATTCACTCACACTTGTTTGTGCAAACACATAGTTTGAGCGACACACACCCTTGAGGCTGGATTAAACATTTCCCAGTTAATCGCTGCTCATTCCATTACAGCGTTAACGTGGAGAAACTGTTCTCTCAGCTTATTTCTGTTCAAATCTCTGCTAACAGCATCACCTGGACGCACCCGTACTTCAATCTCGCGCCACATCATTATCACCAAATATGACTGAACACAGAGAAAACTGGGTGTGAGATCTGACTGTTAACAATGGGACTTAGGGCCTGTAAATCAATAAATGGGCCCAGTGAACCTTTGACCATCTCAAGTGCTCTTACTCCCGTCTGTAAACCCTCGAACAACGCAGAGTCTGTCAGAAGAAACCTAGCTCCGATTGTTACCTGTCATTCAAATTAATTTTAGTTTTGGACCAAGGTGAGACTGAACTGCGTTTGGAAAATACATCTGAAATGTGCCGCTTAACTTTATCAAAATCTGGAAGGTTAGAGATATGAAAAGAGCACTGTCTCACACTGGAGAGTCCCTGAGTTGCAGCTAAATGAAAGGGGCCGTACGAGTCATGTGGGGACGACAGTAATGTCCATTTAAAGCCAATTCAAGGGCATGAATGAAGACAAGGAAGAGAGGAAGAGCCCCAAAAATAAACAGACACACAGGATGTGATAGGAGAGAGAGAGGAAGAGGAAGTGGTAAAAGAAGGAAGAGGGAGACTTGCAGCGTGTCTCAGTGGCCACATGCGGTTACAACTTGAGGCCGTCCTGTCGTTTTACTAATGCAAACACAAATGAATAAAAAGCGAGTTAAAGAAGAGATAGATGACAGAGGGATGTGGGGGATCGGGGAGAGAGAGAGGGAAAAGAGAAGAGGTGAAAAAGAGAAAAGTGTAAGAGGGCGGAGGAGCATAACTTATGATAAGACCGCGGCCTGGTTGAGTGTGGAATGTTAATATGGTGAATCAGGGATGGAAATGTTACTGTCCTGCAGGCCCGAGGACCAAGAACCCTGAAATCTCAGTCTGAGAATGTGTCACATGGGCCTCATCAGTCTGGACATGAAAGAGGCGGCGGGAGAAAGGAAAAAAAAGTTTTACAAGTTTAGCTGCAAGTGGAAAATAACACGATGTGTGTGTGTGTGTGTGTGTCAGTGTGTTATTTGATGAAGGCGAATGAAAACTGTGATTTTAAGGCACTTCCTGCCTCGCAGTGACATCATAGACGTAACTTACGTGACTGCAGAGGAAGCAGCAGCTGAAAACCTTTAACTCTCCCTTTAAACGTGTAGACTATTGTATTTCAGTGTGTGTGTGTGTGTGTGTGTGTGTGTGTGTGTGTGTGTGTGCTAATCTTCCTATAGTTATGAGGGCCAATAAATGGGTTGCTTGAGGGTTAAGAGTTTAGGGTTAGAATTAGGGTTGGGCATTCAGATTCCACATTTCCCCATTGTGGGACTAGTAAAGGATTATCCTATCTTATCTCATCTCAGTTGTGATGGTTAAGGTCAGGGTAAGGGGCTGAGGAATGCATCATGTCAATGAGTGGCCTCACAACTATAGAGAGACGAGTGTGTGTGTGTGCGAGCAAAGATTTAGGTGGAGCCTTGACTGCAGAGAAGACAAATACTTGATCGATAACTGCACATTATCAGCAGGCGTTGGCTGCACATGAGCAGGACACAATACAATAGGTGGTCATCCCCCCCTCCTCTGTGTGTGTTGTCATGTGTGTTGTGTGTTGTGTGTGTGACCAGCTGCTTTTCAAAGTGGACGACAACACCACCATGGCCTCGTGTCTGAGATATGAAACAGTGTCGGGAGGATCCCATAAGAGTGGAGAGTCCCGGGCCTGTGCAGCCTGCCCAGGGAGGAGCCCTGCAGCGGAGCTCTGATCACAATAAAACATAGAAACCGTTATAAAGAAGCAGGTGCGGGAAGTTGTCCTCGCACGTATTCACCTTTAAACACTATTAAACATCTGTATAAAACCCTACATTCATACATTATCCTCACTAGGCCTCACTACGCTGATCTCCCTCCCTCCCCCACCTCTCTTTTCCCCTCTCTCTCTTTATTCTCTCCTTCACTATCATCGCCGCCTGAAACTCGCGAGCGCCCAGTGCACCGCGGCGTGCGCGCGTCGTGCCCCAGTGTGTGACGCTGGACCAATGGGAGCGCGCCATTCCGAAAGTTTACCTTTTATGGCTCGAGCCGGGCGACTGACGCGGTATAAAGGACGCGCGCCCGCAGCTAACGGATTCACTCTGAGCGCCGTCACACGCAGCTCGTGCGGGATATCACTTGCCTGGAACCGGTTCCCTTAAAGCGAAAAGCCCCCCCACCCAATAAGGTAAGAGGACCAGCACGAGAAAACAAAGGGGAAAAGACAAGTAATGACGCGTTAGCATGCTGTAGATCTGTTTTATCATCGCCTCGGCTACTTTGAATTTCTGCCTGTTCTGCGGTTTTTAAAGAAAGGGAAAAATGTAAAAAGATGGCAACCGACCACGAGGTTCTTTGTCCCGCTGCAAACGAACCAATCCACGTTAATTCTGCGACGCCAGTGTTTTAATTCTCCCGGTGGATGCTGCGGTGATGGCCGGGGACCGTTATGAATTACAGGTGCATTTTTTTTTTATAGAGGAAACCGGCTGGGAGGAGGAATTTGTAGCCTGCGGTCTTTGTCTCGCTCCCTTTTCCTGGTTGTGTAACTTTCATCCCGGCGTCATGCGGGTTCCAGTGATGCGGGTTTTTAGTGTGTTAACCTCGGGCAGGGTGTTGTTTTTTTTTTAGAGAGACCTCGGGTTCTGTGGGTCCGGATCCCGGCTGCTCCCTTTGTGCTCCCGATGCGGCGGGGTGTGACCTACTTTAGCTGACTAGCCTAGCCGCAGCATGCTAACTCCCAGACTGGGGACGGGAGCGGTTTTAAATCAAGATAAAAACCAACTCCCTGGTTTATTATGTGCACTTTCAGGGCGTGTCTTTTTTTTTCCTGTTGTCTGATTAATTACCAGACTTTAATTAGTGGAACACGAGGCCCACAGAAATAAGTATAAATCGAATTTAAAGGCTTTGATGAATCAACAGTTTTCTCCTTGAATCGCAGTATTTTCCCGTTATGTGAACGTGACGAAAGTGCGAATGACAAAATCCGCTAATCCCAGAAAAGGCGTGGCCTCCAGGAAATGGAGCAACGGTCAAGGACTCGAACATTAGACATGACGTCGTTATGCAACTATGTCTTTTGTGCGTTAACGTATTAAAAAAAAAACGAGACATCGTGTAGTGACTGCGTGAAGAGTCTCGCGTGCGATGAATTAATGAATGAATGAATGGATGTGACGCAGTGACGGTGAAGCAAAGGTTTTCTGATGGCGGACTCAAACCAGTGACCGCAGTGGACCAGCGGAGGGAGTGGTCCCGTCGCTCCGGGTGCGATCGTGTCCAATGTTGCGTGGTTTTTTTTTTTTCCTCTCGCGCTGGCCTCGCGCCATGACGCCGGTAACCGCAAAGCTGCTGAAAACCGAACCATGTCCTTATATGGTAATAACAGAACGCAGCGCCACTTCCTTTTGTCTGGCGGGGTCGGAATGTGCAGGGCGAGAGCTCCACCTACCGGCCGACGTGGCCAACTGCAGCTGGAGCGTAGACAGGAAGTGACAGCAGAGCGTCATCATGGCTGCTGGGAAGTGGATGAGTGACCTGAGAGTAACTAACTGTTTCTTCTTCTTCTCTCTCTCCTCAATAGTTCAGCCATGGAAGATGAAATCGCCGCACTGGTTGTTGACAACGGATCCGGTATGTGCAAAGCCGGATTCGCAGGAGACGACGCCCCTCGTGCTGTCTTTCCCTCCATTGTTGGTCGCCCCAGGCATCAGGTGAGCGATGTCAAACTCTCTTTTGTTAAAGATTACATTTAAATTTCTTCAATGCAGGTATAAGTCTTTATTGTGACATTGTTAACTAAACATATTTTCTGATGTCTTGCTCAGGGAGTGATGGTGGGTATGGGCCAGAAGGACAGCTACGTAGGAGATGAAGCCCAGAGCAAGAGGGGTATCCTGACCCTGAAGTACCCCATCGAGCACGGTATTGTGACCAACTGGGATGACATGGAGAAGATCTGGCATCACACCTTCTACAACGAGCTGAGAGTCGCCCCCGAGGAGCACCCAGTCCTGCTCACAGAGGCCCCCCTGAACCCCAAAGCCAACAGGGAGAAGATGACCCAGGTACAAACCCTTTCATGTGCACACAGTTATTCATTTGTAGTTGCCTCATTTATTTCCTCCTTGGTTTCCTCTTCTATTCCATTCTCACTTGCTCCTTCCTCCCCCCTCTCCTCCAGGACCTCTCTCCTATAAGATGATCTATCATCAACAGGTCTCTCTTGACTGTGTGCCTTCTCTGCACTTGTGTTTAATGTGTTATCTGAGCCAGTAGATTGGCACCTAATGGGCATCTGACATGCACCAGTGTGAAGGAATGCTGACTTTTACACCTTTTTTCTACTAACTTCAGTCTGAGCCTCACTCTATTGCATGTAGTTGGTGCAGTGGACACAAAAGCTAAATACTTCTGTGTTTGGTAAACACTAAAATGTTCTCCTCTCCCCTTACAGATCATGTTTGAGACCTTCAACACCCCCGCCATGTACGTTGCCATCCAAGCTGTGCTGTCCCTGTACGCCTCTGGTCGTACCACTGGTATTGTCATGGATTCCGGTGATGGTGTGACCCACACAGTGCCCATCTACGAGGGTTACGCCCTGCCCCACGCCATCCTCCGTCTGGACTTGGCTGGCCGCGACCTCACAGACTACCTCATGAAGATCCTGACAGAGCGTGGCTACTCCTTCACTACCACAGCTGAGAGGGAAATCGTGCGTGACATTAAGGAGAAGCTGTGCTACGTCGCCCTGGACTTCGAGCAGGAGATGGGCACCGCTGCCTCCTCCTCCTCCCTGGAGAAGAGCTATGAGCTGCCTGACGGACAGGTCATCACCATCGGCAATGAGAGGTTCCGTTGTCCAGAGGCCCTCTTCCAGCCTTCCTTCCTCGGTATGTTTCCAAACTGATGCCCAACATCCATTACATGCTAAAAAACATACTTTACCTTTTTATGGGTGTTCTACACTTCCACTAACTAAGTATTTCCAATCTTCTCCCAGGTATGGAGTCCTGTGGAATCCACGAGACCACCTACAACAGCATCATGAAGTGTGACGTCGACATCCGTAAGGATCTGTACGCCAACACTGTGCTGTCTGGAGGTACCACCATGTACCCCGGCATCGCCGACAGGATGCAGAAGGAGATCACAGCCCTGGCCCCATCCACCATGAAGATCAAGGTGAGCTGACCTGTTGCACAACAGCAGAGTCACTGCTGCTGCTTGCATTGAATTATCAGGAAAGTTTTAATCAGAACAAAAAGCTCTGGTGTCCTAACATTTGGTTTTGTCTCTCTGCAGATCATTGCCCCACCTGAGCGTAAATACTCTGTCTGGATCGGAGGCTCCATCCTGGCTTCCCTGTCCACCTTCCAGCAGATGTGGATCAGCAAGCAGGAGTACGATGAGTCCGGCCCCTCCATCGTCCACCGCAAATGCTTCTAAACAGACTGTTCCTCCTCTCCCTCCCCAACCAAACGCCCAACAACTTCAGCTCTGTGCAAAACAACCACACCACACATCTCTCATACACACTCAGGCGCAGAGCCTAGATGACCAACTCATTGGCATGGCTTCAGTTATTTTTGGCGCTTGACTCAGGATTTTAAAACTGGAACGATGGAGACAGTAATGTTTGGCTAGGTTTAAAAAGAAAAAGCACCCCAAGGTTCTGCAGTTGCATCTGGGGACTTAAAAATGTACATTTGTTTTTTTTTCTTTAGTTTTATTTTTTTCGAGTCATTCCAAATGTTTGTTAACTGCATTGTTCAGACACATGGTTCCAAATGTTAACTGCATTGTTCAGACACGTATTCGCCTCTGTGAAGGCTGCCCAGTGGTTGGCGCATACTTAAACATGGTTGTAGTATCGCTTGTATGTAAATTATGTCTGGGGTTTTTTGTACTTTCAGCCTTAAAAATATCTTGGTCCTGTTAATTTTCTTGTTTTTTGTTATGCAAAACCCAATCGTGACCTCTTCTTCCCCCTGTTGGAGGTTTCATCCCCGGGGTGGTGGGGCAAGGGGTCTCGAAAGTGATGGGGTAACATGGGGTGCCAGACCGGTGGGGCCAACCTGTACACTGACTAAACAATCCCAATAAAGTGCACATGTGTTCCGACATGATGTTTGACTCTTGTCTGTCTTTTGAAATATTTGAAAGCTACTGAAATGAGAATCTGTGAACTTTGCCAGAGAACACTGGATCATGGCAGAATGTTCTTCAAACAGGAAAATGATTAAGTTGTATTAAAATTATGAAATGCTTCACTGGTGCTACTTGCAACACAAGTTAAAATTAAACACTCACAAGATTTGAATGTATATTTCAGATAAAACAATACTCTTCAGTTTTCAACTCTAGTCTTAACATCAGGGGAAACTACCTAATTGGTATCAATCTTATTTGGTACTTACTGTCTGAGGTTTAGAATAATTTACTGATGTAATATTTGATACAAACATCTAGAATCACCTATTAACTCAAACAGGCCTGTGCTGCTCAACCTTGTTACATGAAAGCTGTCACCTTCAGTGGCAGGAATCTGAGCCTCTGAGGAATTAAAATATTAAACTGGAATGTCACAGCTATGACCGCCAGTCCCCTCATGAAGCCACATTTAAATTGTGCACATTCACAAATGGCAGCCCCCTAAACATGCCTGAAATAAATAAACTTAATGGGTTCTTCCCTAGGTCAGGTCCCACCCCTCTGCAAAATTTCATGAGTGGTCTTTGTGTAATCCTTATAACAAACAGATGAAAGCTGGTATTAATGAGCTATTGTCTTACACTGTTCACACCACATGTGAATATAAACCATTCTAAGCTTTAGGATTTCATAGACACGGCTGCTGACCCCTGCAGCACTTAATGTCAGCCTGTCAGTGAAGTGATAAGACTTTTCCAGTCGGAAACAGGATGACATAACCTGCTCAAACACAGGTGAGAGGTGACGAGTCCAGAGGTGCGCCTGCTTAAACACGATGTATTAGTCAAACAGCAGCATGAATCCTGGATGACACGAGAGGATGTGAGAAATGTGTGAAGTTTACACACGGACCAGTGACTTAAGGTAATGTTATACACAGAAATAAAACCTCAGATTACACACGGTGAGAGCTACGTGGTTTTTGAAAGCATCTGATGAAGTCACACAAACATAAACTTTGTCAAAGTCAACTTTATTGTCAGTTCTGCCACATGTGAAGGTCAAATGCTGTTTCTCTCTAATCCCTGCTGTAAACTTATAAATAGAACATATAAGTGCGGAACATATTAATCATTAAAAAAAGAACACAACATAGTACAAAGTCAAAAGGCTCAGGGTCGATAAGATATGAATAGTGCATAACGCTTTATGGAAAGTAATGTACATCCACAGGGGGAGATAAATAGCAGCAGATGTATAATAGCAGCATTTACAGTAAAATACTGGTGCAGGTTTACATTGTTACTACGTATAACCTGATTATCACGAAATAAAGTGTGACAGAGACTGACTATAACTTTTATCTTTTATTCTGTGACACAATGTTTCTTTAAAGTGCTGTTTCCGTATCAGGAATCAATATGTTTCCATTACAAATAGGAAATATATCACCACCATTAAATCTGTATCTGCTGTATTCTGACCTGTTTGCTCGCAGCTGTAGAACGAAGCAGTGAAAAGGTCAGAGAGTGAGTCAGCTTCGCATGATGAGCACAGATCTCAGAACAGTCACTGATTGTCACATATACAAAATAATTGTATCCCCATCCTCGGGCCTCTGGTCATGACATCCCGAGATGTTCGATCACGCTGTTTGCGGGGTCATGAGATCGCAGCTTGTTTATCAGCTCGAAACATTTCCACAGTCATGCATCTCCACTTTCCATAATTGGTCCAGTATTCTTTCAACTTTGCTCTGACACAAAAGAATTCTCCATCATAACCCGACTGTGAATCATCCACAGCAGTTACACAGTGTAGACAGGAGATGGCGATGAAAGCCTGTTTTTAGATTTCTACTCAAAGTGAGATGTGAGTTAACGACACGCCTTCAAATTCATTTAACATTAAAGCCTCTGAAAGGGAACAGATCTGGACTTTTATAATGATTTGAATATTGTGTAGGATTCTCTGTCTTTGGATAATAAAGTTACATTTGATTTTAATTTACTCTGGGATGTTTTATTGGTCCGACACTGCAGGAGTGTGTGTTTCATGAAGCAGCAAAGGAGCATGGGTAAAGGTTATAGCACAATGCTGATGCTGACATTTTGTCCCAGCTTCCCTGGAAACGGTGGAAGTAGATTCACATTCCCTGTGTCCACATCTGAAACCCGATCTCTCTCTCTCACATTTGCATATTGCAGAGATGAAGGAGGATAAGATGGATGGTGCTGCTCCACCCTCATGTTCTATGCATCATATCCTGTTTCTGTGTATGACACCATCAGATCCAGTAATAACCAACGTCCTGCAGCGTCCATTAGTCTGGATGTCCCACTTCCATGCTGCATTCTCGAGGCTCCTCGTGATGTATGGTGATGCTAGCCGGCTGTGCGCTTGCATACAGAAGTGTGTGTTTGCACAGATATGAATTCATGTATGCGTCCATTAAGTCAGGCTGCACACACACTTCCAGCTGCACGCATACACACGCTGGAGATCAAGTGTGTTTGGTATTGGAAATTTATTCAATCTCACCGCAGCCCCCTGTGATTCTGCTGAGACTGCTTCCCTGTGATATCCTTTTACTGCCACGCCAGCAAAACACTCACTGCCAGGGTGTGTGTGTGTGTGTGTGTGTGTGTGTGCTGTAGCCTACTGTTTGTATCCAGGTTTAAGGTTATCATGCATGTGTGTGTGTGTGTTGTACTATGAATGTATAGTATTCAGGTTTGAGGTTATCGTTTGTGGTTTGTGGTTTGTGTTTGTATATGTGTGTAAGAGAGAGAGAGAGAGAGAGTGTGTGTGCATGCATCTGTGTGTATATGTGTGTGTGTGTGTACGTGTGTGTTTTGCTTGTTGAGGTTATTGTGCATGTAGGTGTGTGTGAAAGAGAGAGAGAGAGAGAGAGAGAGAGAGAGAGAGAGAGAGAGAGAGAGAGTGAGTGTGTAGGTGTTTTTGCTTTTCGAGGTTAGCGTGTGTGTGTGCGTGTGTGTGCGTGTGTGTGTGTGTGTTGCCTGTGCAAGTGGGAGCACTGCAGGTGTTTGTGAATGAGCCACTACAGCTCATCGGTTCAGAAATGTCCATAACAGCACATCGTCTTCCCCTGAGAGAGAGAGAGAGAGAGAGAGGGAGGGAGAGAGAGAGGGGGGGGGGGGGGGGGGGGGGGACCAGTGAGTCTCACTGTGTTCCTTCATTCACTACAGCCGAGCAGCTTCCCAGCAGCTCCATCGCTCAGGTCCCTGATCCACCCAGCGGTTCTCGTCTCTTCCCAACAGATGGAGCTGCTGGGCTGCGTGAGGCATGTAAAGTAGGTGAAAGGCAAAGAGAAGGCTACTACAGCTGACAGAAGGAGGCCAGGGGAGAATAATAGATCAGATTCTAATATTGTGGCTCATCCTTTTGCCGGCCGCAGAGTGATTTGCATTCGACTGAGGGTGACATGTGCACTGAGGGTACAGCGCACCCCCCCCTGCCCCGTTATGGCAGTGAATATTATTCTGTTTGATTGACTCACTGCAGGTGGCGGCTGCTGACTGAGAGGAGGCGATAATAACTGATCACTGGGGTCATTGTTTAAAGTAGGGAGCAGGTTTTACATATCTCAGACTGATCATGTATACTCAGCAGAAAGAGTCCTGAGTGCGAGGAGCTGCAGGGTGGAGGCCCTCCCTGGGGCTGACTGTCCTTTCCTTGAGGTTTCAGTGGCCCCGAATCTGTTGCATCAGTGTTTCCTTAAAGGTTGTGGTATGGTTGTTTTTTTCTTTCTCTCTCGAGAAAAACCTCATAATTTCCCAGAGTCCTGTCACTGCAGGAAGAGAGACACCAAAACATACACACCCAGTGCGTTGCAAGTTTACCGGCGCGCCCTACACGCACAGATGACTGCCCTCCCCATCCCCCATCAGGGTTTGGAGCAGTGGCAGATGGGAACCTCTTCTTGGTTGGACTTTTGTCTCCTCGTCTCAGTTATTTGCATTTGATTTAACTTAAACTGCAGTTCACCTCCGCCAAGAAGGTTTTGTTGTCACCCTTGTCTATTTGTTTGTTAGCAAGATTACGCAAAAAACTACCAGACAGACTTTTACAAAACCCAATGTAGGGACAACATTTTCCTTGATTTCTCAGAGAATATTTAATGGATCTTGAAAAAAAAAAAAGAGAACTGAAATTTGATGCAGATCCAAATAAAAATCAGGATCTAGTCAATGTGGTTTCATGAGTGGACTGTTGGGCCTTGGTGGAGATATGAGTTCTACTGAGTCTCATCCTCTTGTTTTTGTATGATTTCATTGACAGGGAGAGTAAATGTAATAGATGTTGAGATTATCTATTCAGGATAAATGTGGTTTGATGTGGCAGAAATTTGGGTCAATTTTCTTCTAGCTGAAGTGATGCATGGGTGGTGGATCAGTACGAGGGCTATGGCTCAGGAGGAAGAGTGGGTCACCCACTAACCAGAAGGTAGGTGGTTTGATCCCCAGCTCCTCCATTCTGTGTGCCAAAGTGTCCTTGGGCAAGACACTGAACCCCAAACGGCTGCATATTGAAGCACTGTTCTACTATAGCATAACCTAATGTAATGTAATGGATGGTTAGCACACGTATGACCATATACATATTTGTTTGCATCTTATTATTTCACTCTAACAAATCTCACCATATTGAAACAGACAGTAATGACCAGAAATGAGCAATTATAAAATCATAGTATTTTTAGTGACAGATAATGATCGTGTGCAGACCAACAGACAGCGATTTTCATTGTGCGCTGGTGTCATCTGACTGCTGCACATTCAGCTGTGTGACTGTCAGGGCGGTGAGCGCCTGTGGCCGACTGTTTGTCCTCCGGCTCCAACCCCCACCACCACCAGCCCTCCCCTGCAGGGCCCTGTCTGATGATTGGCAGGTACCCCATGAGGGCTGTGTGTGTGTACATGTGTGTGCCCGCTTCAAGTGGGGGGTTGGTGTGTGTGTGTATGTGTGGTATGTGCTGTTTTAGAGTCAGCTGCATGTTAATAGCATGTGTGTGTGTGTGTGTGTGTGTGTGTGTGTCGCTGTTGGCACGTACGTTTCAGTCCAACAGATAACATGACACTGCAATTAGCTTTCTTCAGCATCGTGTTATGGATTGGTCTTGCTGCAGTGCAGTAGCAGTCGCTTCCACAACAACGCAGTGCTTGTGTGGAGCATTGGACAAGGTATGATGAATGATTCAGCCCTGTGGCCGTGCAGGCACTGTGTGTGTGGGAGAGAGCAGTTTGAGAGGGGGCACATAAAATATCTGGACCCTTGTTATTTATTACAGTTTGTCATTTATGGAGTATTGTAGAAAGTAGGTGTTATTGGGAACGCGGCCATGCATTCATGCTTTAATAACACCACCAGTGCAAGGTGAGATGTGCTCAGGAAAGTGCTGCTAGTGAAGGGTGGGTGCTTATGCAGGACCACATCATCCTGTATTTATTTATTTATGTATTTCTTTACCAGAGAGGAGTGGAAACTCCCCCTCCAGCTGAATTAATCAATGCTGTCTCTGAGCTGTGTCCCCTGTGGGTTAATGCAGCCACATGCCTGCCCGGGGAAAATCAGATAGTCTGGCCTCCAAATCAAATCATTTACCTGATCCTTCAGCTGATATACAGGACAGAAAGAGCAGCGGAAATATTTGGGCAGCCATGCACACGGGTGGTTGATGTGAGATATGGTGTTTGGACGAAGAAGGAAAACAAGACGGGGGGAAACTGCACCCTAAACATGATCTCATTGTGCACTCTTTAGTTCGATGACTTGGTGGAGTGACTAACTGGTGGTGGTTTTTTGGATCACAAATGATGGTTTTCAGTACTTTTCCACTGCAGCTCCACATGGAGCTCGGATGCTTTAGATTGGACCGTCCTCAGAGACACAGTTGGTGTCTATAGGCTATAAAAAAACATAATCTACCAACTGGTCCCATCTGTTCCTGCAGTAAAGCGTCACAGCGAGAAGCTCTAACCTAGAAATAAACAGAAAGTAGGCAGATCTGTTATTACAGTTACAATGATGGAGGTGCGAGCCCTGCACATAAAGCACACATTGTTCCACTAATAAACTGGTGGCTGTTTTATGTCCACAGTGGAATAAGAGATTTTGAATTAGTCTCCAATGGCTGATACACAGAAATGCACTAAGATTCGTTTTTATCAACAATAATTCAGAACTGATGCATTTTGACATAAATCAGCTTTATTTAGCACAGATAATAAATGCATAGAAAAATGTCAAATAATAATATAAAGTGCGGGATGAGGCATTTAAGTCAGTGGACATTACATTTACATGTATTTAATATAATTAATGCATTTATAAAAAAGAAAATATATATTGTGCTCCTTGCTATCAAGCTGTTTCAATCAAATTGTATGAGAAGCACCGGGACGCTGCAGGACCCATTCAGCCGCCACACACCCACCTCTGAGTGGAGATAACCCCCCACCAGCACCGCTGCATCTGACATGGAACAACAACAACCTGAAGCTGAAACCTGCCTCCTGCTCCCCGGGTGAGCAGAGAGCAACAATGGGGCCTTAATCTGAACCCATTGTCTGAATTCCCAGCCGGAGCGATTTGCAGAACAAAGGCCGGGGACACCGCTCTGATCTCCGCCTGGTAATTCCCTTCCCGGGTCCCCTCAGAGGTGACAGCCGCCGCGAGCAGACGGGTCGGCGGGGTGAGGGCTGTCGCCGAGCGGCCTCTTCTGTTCCAGCTCGGCGGTGAAAAATCAGATACACGACGTGTCGCTGCTTCACCCGGAACCACCACCATGCTGCAGCGGGGCTTCCTCTCTGCTGCCGCCGAGCTCATGCACCCGCCGGCGGCTGCAGCTCGGAGGATCGTCCCCTGCTCCCTCCGCTCTCCCTCGGTGGTTTGAGCTCCAGCGCCGTCTCTCCCCCTACAGGAGCTGGAGGGCCGCCTTGAAACCGGTCCCCTTGTCAGGAGGAGGGGTTGGAGGAGTGGAGGGGTGGAGGAGTGGGGGGGGGTGGGCAGCTTGAAACCGCCTCGGATTTTTTTAATCAACATTTTTTGCAACTATGTAACACAGGGCGGGTCAGATCAAAAGAAACGCATGGATCCTGATGATAAAAGTGCAGGAGCAGGAGCAGTGTGTGTGGGGGGGGTCATGTGATGGGGGGGTCAGAGCCCCGGGTCTGACCCCCCCCACCCTCCTCCTGGATCTCAACAGAATGGCACTAACTGAAAACCCCACTTTCCCTCCTCTTCTGATGCAAATCCACGTGTTTCCCTCGCTCGGCCTCGGCCACATTGTGCACAGGGACACGTCCAGTGTTTCTGCTACAGGGACTGTTCGGGGACATTTTGCACAGCGAAGGCCCGGCTGCTACTCCTCGGGTAGAAAGTGTGGGCGAATCAAAACTGAAGGTGACCACAATGACAAGTCGCAGTAACGTTCATGGCTGCTATATGAGAGACGGTCCACTTTAACATCGAGGGTTAGGCCTTACTGTATTTTATGGACTAAAGAGCAGGCTTCTTCATATTGTCTCTCCCTCTAAATACTTATAAATAGACTCATGCGATACGATGCGATGATCCTTTATTGATGGAAGAAATTCAATATAACAACCCAAGTACAGAATAGAAATAGAACTGTATGTGAGACTTTCTCCGGAGTTTCACATATTAGGAAAACAGCAGGAGATTCATTCACATCAACACAGAAATCCCCGGGACAGTCAGGTGAGGCGCAGCAGACAGGAGGCGAAACATCACGTATTAACTCTGCTGTGGAGATCATGTGTTGGTGAAGGCCGTCATCACCAAAGGTCTCTTGACATCTTTAGTTGACGTCATCCTGAGATAATTGTCTTGTTTTTTTGTCCTTCAGTTTCGGTCTGTTGCATATTATAGTTCCATTACATCTCAGAGCTCGGAACTACCGACCTACGCCTGATGCATAATAAGTTATTATGAACTGGTTTTGCTAACAAGGGGCTAGCTGGCTAACGTAAACATTGTTCCTGTGTAACTTGGACAATACCCACTCAGGTAATTTGGTTGTGACGTCATTCTGAACTCTGAGGTGTAATGGAACGCGGCATAAGCGTCATCAACATCCCTCTTTTTGCCCCCCACCTCTCCTCTCTTCCCCTTTTCCCTCCCCTCACCCCGACCTGTTGAGGCAGACGGTCGCCCACACTGAGTCTGGTTCTCGAGGTTTCTTCCAGTTGATGAGTTGTTTCTCTCCACAGTCATCACAGTGCTGCTCATTGTGGGAGCTGTTAAGGTCTTGACCTTGTTATGTTATGATTCGGCTCTTAGAATGGAACTGAATTTGAATACCTTTTATTTTAGTTCACAAATTTGCTTGCCATGGATTTTGTGTAGCACTTTGTGTATCCTTGTTTAGAGAAGTGCTAATAATACAAATAAGGTTATTATTAAAATAAAAGTTATTATAACTCACCCACCCACTCTGTGGTGAATCCTCTCAATTTGCAGGTGAGCTCATTCGGATTATGCAGGGGGAAGTCCGGGACCTCTCCCACAGACAGCCCCCCCACGGGGACAAGGTCAGGAGATTCTCCGGAGTTCAGTGCACGTCCGGAGGCTCTAAACTCCACACAAAAAAAACAAGTGCAACATTCCTGCGGGGTAACAACTCGCCCACACTTTGTGCTCCCCCAATTACTGAGCGTCTGTGCTAATCATCGCGGTGCTGGGGGGGGGGGCGGTGGGGCCCCCGGGCTCGTTGTGATCACTCCGTCCTGCAGGGGAGAAGCGAGGGGACCTTGAAACGGATCAACCTTCTTGCTCCATAATTGGTTTTATACTTCTGGCGAGGGGCCAGTGTTGTTTTTTCTCTAACCACTAGGGACTCTTGATGGACACTGCAGGCGGCCAATCAGCGGGCAGCACTGCGACTCTCACAGGGCTGGGCGGTAGTGGTGGAGTTGGAGTGTGTGCTTGTGTGTGTGTGTGTGCGTGTGTGTGTGTGTGTGTGTGTGTGGGGTGGGGGGGGAGAGAGAGAGAGAGGGGGCGGGGCGTGAGAAACAATGCTGGGCTTCATCGCTGAGTTTTCACGGACGCGTCGCGAGCTTTTCTCTCTCCCCCCCCACAACTTCTCCCCCACTTTACCTCCGGACCAGCCTGTGATGGGTCGCTCCGCTGCTCCACGCAACCTGCGCCCATTTTAACAAGCGTTTGCGTGTTTTTTTTTTTTTTTTTCTTTTTTTAAAAACCTCCTTCCCCCCCTTTTTGGTTTTGTTTCTCCATTCAAAGTAAGCACTTCGGCGGGTTTGTTTGTTTTTCTTGTTGCCATTTTCTTCTCCCACCTAACTTGTTGTTTTCACACAGAATCCAGGTTGTGAATGTGCGTGAAAAGGGCGCGGAAGGTTTCGCTTTGTAGTTTTCTGGTTTTGTTTGAAGAAAACACGCACTTCCGAGACGTTTCCTCCGCGAAAGTTTCTGCGGCGTCGTTAGAGGAACCGTGGAAAAGTTTGAAACGTGGCTGAGACGCGGAGCTTCTTCCTCCGCCGCCGCCTCCCAGCAGCACCACCGCCGCATGGAGCTCCGCCGACCGGCCGCCTGGATCACTGCCCCTCCGGAGAGCCCTCCACCGCGGCCACAGGCGACACGAGCGACCGCTGTGTTTTCATAATGGAGGAAAAAAGGAAAGAAGCGTTTATTGTGATTTTTCTGACCGAGCCTTCCTCCACCTCCCGCCCGCCTGGCTATCACGAGTCACCGCTGTTGTGTGTTCGCTCGCAGCCTCTTGCTTGGAGGTTAACTCGCATTTGTTCTTGTTTTTAACTTTAATTAATTTGACTCACTTGTGTTTTTATATTTCGTGCAAATGCGTAAAAAAAGCACAACAACAAACACTCGTTGGGTTCCCAGAGACAGAGAATCTGAATCTCTGCGGATAAAGTCTCGAGGTTTTTCTAACAAAAAGTTTAATTTTTGTGTTTTTGAACGTTACTCGTCTCCCAGGGTTTGTATTTATTTTTAATCAGAAAACGAGTAAAATCAACAATTTAAACCGATTCGATCAACTGAACAATCCGTCGATTAATGCTGTAAAATGTGTTTTTAATTTAAATATCAGCTCACATCTTTTGTCGATATCTTTTATCTCTTTTTAAAAAACGAGGGGGTTTTCTGTTTTTAAACTCGAGTGTTTCACCGGGCTGGTTGCTGGTTCCTCTCCCCGGGCAGCACCCATGTCCACTGGCGAACTAACCCGGACTGAATTCGCCTCTGCGGGCAACAGAACACCGCGAGCCCCGCTGATTAATGATGCAGGTTTTTGCGACCTTATTTATTTTTAACCCGTTTGAAATTTATATGCGATGCGCCTGCAGTATTTATGGTGTATTGGTTTACAGCCCGGCCCAGAGCCTCCATTGCTGGTTTACGGTTTAGAATAAAAACAATTTCATGATTAGAAATTTAAAAAAAAAAGGAGAATAGGTTGTTAAATTTCCCCCCGTTAAACGCGTTGTTCGTTGCCGGGTCGCTCGGTGTTCTCACGGCCGGTGCAGAGCAGCCAGCTTGCCGCCTCTCTCCTGCGTGTTTCCCCGGGAAGCGGAGCCCCGGAGCGGCCGCCTCGCTCGCTCTGCAGCCGGGGAGGAGGAGCGGCGCGACTCCGCTGAAACACACACACACACACCACAATATCGTGGATATAAGTTAAACCCGCATCGAGACCCGCGGTTTTGATGCATTAGCAGGACCTCGCTTCTCCCTCACATCGAGCAGATAAGACCCGGGGTTTAGTTTTTGAAGTGGTTTTCCAAACTGCGTCATTGCGCGTTCGGGGCCGCCTGTTCGCTGCAAACGCGAGAAATCCTCCAAGTGTTCGGAACAGTTTTCTGCGCCTCGCACCGACAGTCACGCCGCTTTGCTCTTGTGTTTTCCAGGTCAGCGGGATGGCTGAGAGGGATCCCGGGTCGCCTGGGAAACTAAAGACATTATCATAGCCGACGCTGTCTTTTTTTTTTCGGAATACGGGGACAATTTCTTTTTATAACTTTCCCCTGTGTGGATAATGGATGGCAGAGATTTCGGACCTCCCCGATCCGTCCACGTACCACCTCCGTTGTTGGCGGGGCTCGCCATGGAGTCTCACCGACTCGGAGCAGCAGCAGCAGCCGGGAGGATCCCTCCCTCGCCCGGTCACTTGGGCGCGAGTCACCCGCCGCCTCTCCACTCTGGAAAATTCTTGCCATCGGCCATTAACCTCCATCCACACCACAGTGAGTACAACACCTGACACCAGGTCGCCTTACCGCCGGTGCCACCGGAGCACAACCCTCCGTTTATCAATGATTAACTTGGAATAACGCTGCGCCAAAATGCGCACGGTTCGCGGCACAGTGTGCGGTCATCGTGTCGGTGTAGTGGGAACCGAGCCTCGGTGCTGTGGAGCGGGGACAAGTTTCACATGTGAAAGTACGGCACCGTGATAAAGCTCCTCGGCGAGGGGGCACCGGCGGAAAATTACCAGGCGGGTTTCCAGCAACACACTTGCCGCCTGGTTGTCGGACACACCACCGGGCTGTGTGGATGTTGTTGCGGCAGGTCAGGGTGCAGTGGTTTTGGATTGCATGTGGACCATCACCCCGCCAGTGCAGGTTGTGTGTGTGTGTGTGCCCGTGTTTGGGAGAGTAGGGGGGTGGTAATGTTGTGACCTTGATGACGGACCACTTCTTCCCCTGCTGGGGTAATTTGCCGGAGTGATCGTACGAGTGAGGAATGGCTGTGGCTCCGGTTCTAGTATCTGAAGTGATGAAGCTGCTCCTCGGGAACATTTGGCAAATGGTCGATGCTGTTTTTCCCCCCTTCCCCTGCGCTTGTATAAATTGTGTTGGACATTCACTGCTGCTCCAGGTGCATCCAGGGACCGTGTGAGGAAACTGGTTTGTGTGTTTAAATGAGCAGATCAGGTGCAAGGTGGAGGACTTTGATATGTTTGGCCATTAAATAAAAGGTGTGGCATAAAACAGGCACTGGCTCCCTTAAGAAAACCCCCATGTGTTTGTTTACATCACTCTAGTGTGTGTGTGTGTGTGTGTGTGTGTGTGTGTGTGTGTGTGTGTGTGTGTGTGTGTGTGTGTGTGTGTGTGTGTGTGTGTGTGTGTGTGTGTGTGTGTGTGTGTGTGTGTGTGTGAGTCTTAGATGCAAGGCGGATGATCTTGATGTGTTTGGCCATTAAAGAAAATGTGTGACATAAAAGAGGCAGAGGGAAAACCCCCATGTGTTTGTTTACATCACTGTGTGTGTGTGTTACCTGGCTTCAGTCAGTAGATCATCCAGTAAATGTTATTCCCCGCAGAGCTGCTGGTGATTTTTCTTTCACTTTGCTGCCTGCACACTGAGCTCTGTTCCTGCTATTAGTAATGGAAGTCTTAAAATAACACGGTGTTAAAAAGATAACAGTGAGTGTTTGCATACAGTTTTGTGGTCCGTCAGAGCGGGAAGTCAGAACTGGTCAGGGTTCAAATATGCTGTTTGTCGACCGCCTCTTTTGGAAAATGGAAAGTCTGACAAACACCGTCATCGAGTTACTTACATCTCCGTGAAGCTGCAGATCAAATTACAGTTTCTAGTTACTGGTTTCTTTTCAGAGGTAAACCCCGAGGATGATAATATCGAGCTGAGTCTGTGTTCCCCCCCGTCCTCGCCGTCGAGCGTGGGTTCAGTGCTGTGCTTGTCGCTTGGAGCGTGGGGTACAGAAGGTCTAGTAAAGTGAGGTGGTGCATGCAGGGCAGGGCTCTGATGAAGCGTTAATTTGACACACCGGCAGAGCATACACACACACTCCACGCACACAAGCACATGAAAAGCTGTCAGAGATGAAAACCAACTCGCAGCAGGGAGGGTAAGGATGACTGACGGATGTTCTGGGAAAGAGACGTGCGAGGGGACAGCGGATTTCTGTGCCTCCAGAATAACATGGAGAGGTTTTTTAGGTGAAACGATGAGGCGTTTGGGTTTCACCCTGCAAACACCATTTGCTGGTAAAAACGTCTTTGCAGCAGCAGGAGCAGGAGCAGTTTCGCTGGGACGATGTTCTTCCATTCTCCCTCCTGTGGCTCTGAAATAAGCTGAAAACTGCTTGTGGTGTGTGCGTGCGTGCGTGCGTGCAGACATGCATGCAAGTCTATGTGGGGGGGGGGGGGGCAGTTGGTGAAGTGGAATTGACCCGGCCACTGTTCCGGCCCAGATTGGCAGTTTAAACACTCCTTTTAAAACGGGATGCATTTTATTCTGCCCACACACTGACCTTCTCACTCCCTGACTCTCATCTCCCCTACGCACACTCGCTGCCTCCACCCACTGAAACACACCACTGTACGACACAGGTCATTTAGCTTTATGGCGCTCCTCAATATCAAATCCCCACACATTACATTCATCAAACCCGGCTGAGATCTCGGTCCCATGCTTGTAATAACACCATACAGGCCTGTTACGTGATAATTACTCAGCAACCGCAAATGTTGATAATGTTCCCATTTAATTGCAATGAGCAGCATGATTCCAGCGCTCAAGGAGCCAGTGTGCAATCAGAGGAGCCGAGACCGCCCTGCTGCTGCTGTTGTTTACATGTGCTGGAAAAGATCTCCACATCTTCTGCACAGTTGTGTTTGGCTGAGCTCTTGATAGCAGGGTTCACCATTAATAGCTGCCAGCACACACCTATTTCCCAGCGGTCTCCCATAATTTATTTTTTAGCTCAGTTTTAATAGGATCTCCACCTGATTTAATGAAGTAAAGTCTCTTTTATTTCCACACCTCCGCGTGTGTGTGTGTGTGTGTGTGTGTGTGTGTGTGTGTGTGTGTGTGTGTGTGTGTGTGTGTGTGTGTGTGTGTGTGTGTGTGTGTGTGTGTGTGTGTGTGTGTGTGTGTGTGTGTGTGTGTGTGTGTGTGTGTGTGTGTGTGTGTGTGTGTGAGAAAGATTAACATTTGTTTTAAATGCATTGTGAAGCTGCAAATAGATTGTGGACGTTTGTGCTGCTTGTAGCCTAAAGGGGACCCTGTGTAAAGACATCATTTTATTACCCTTTGTTTAGCATAGGTTATATATTAACACGCAATAAGGTCTGAGTCGCAGTTTAAGGATGTAAAATGGCTATGAATGGTCCTCTGTCTACTGGAGGTCTGCCGGTGACTCCATCACCGGATTGAGGCCATCTGTCCTCTTCCCTCACTCTCGCATCCAAGAGCCGCGGCGGTAGAACCGTCTGAAACGCGACTGCACCGAGGAGACGAGACCACAGATGCTTATTTTCAAAACTGTACTATTTCTGTTAAAGGTTGATGTGGCTGTACTTTTTTTAAAACTGTTTATCAGGAATCTAAGGATGAGCAGGGAGTTTTCCTGTGAAAGGCATTTTTGCTGCCAAATACTCTATGGCATTGCGTTACTTAGTTATCATTTGACGATCAAACTGTGTTCAACATCTCTTTGAATGGATTTTGGCAAATTAACTAAGTTCTTATCTCTTTAAACAAACAAAGTTACGTTGCCGCAGCTGCAGGAAAAGTTAAAACACATAATTTCCTCTGCAGCTTTTTTTCCTAGGTGTTCAGAGCAGATATTCATGTGGGAGCGTGCACAGACTGGTTGGAGGATGAATCCCAGTTGTGTTATATCCATTAGGGCATTGTTGTAGATGATTGCTTTTAATATATATAATGACCGTACAAGTTTGGGGAGTGCAGTTTGGAACAAATGGATGCTTAATGAGGCAAAGATGATGCCCCTCATCTGTGTGGCTTAAGGGATAAACGCACCTGAACAAGCAACTTTTCTGCTCTTTTGTCTCCTACACACCCACATGTGCACACAAGCATGCACACGCATCATCAGTGTTCAGCAGCAGAGGATGGGAGTGAGACGGGTGAGTCAAAAGTAGGGGTCATGGGGAGGGCAGAGAAGAGGAATCAGTAGATAGAGATGAAACTCGCTCAAGACAAATGGAAAAGGAGAAATAAATGGGCACAGTCCCTAAGGTGGAAAGCAGGGTTTTGTTTTCCAAGGATAAGAGCTGAGGTGTGTGTGTGCATGCGTGTGTGTGAGAGTGAGTATCAGTGTAGATGAGAGGATTGAGCTCTTGTGTATGGGAATAGAAGCATGTGATTGTGCTTAGTGCAGTTAGAGCCGGGGTTTCCCCCTGGGAGTCTCTGCAGAGAGAAAGGAGGAGATTTATCCTGACCACAACACATTCAAACACGGTTAGATGAATGTGGTGGCCCTTCAAATGTAAAAACACACACACACACACACACACACTCATGGGTACAGGGGTATAAGTATAATTCATGCAGTGTGCGTGGCAGGCCAGGGTTGTCTTGCCCGATGCCCATTTGTCTTCCACTCTACTTGGTTAATGTGTCTGTTTACGTTAACATTAATGTGGTTAGTGTGTGTTTATATGTTTTCAAGACACAGACTCTTACGTGTGTGTGTGTGTGTGTGTGTGCGTGTGCGTGTGAGTGAGAGATGTGGCTCGGACGCATCGTCTCTCAGTTTAATTGAATCTTTCAGGAGAGAAAACAGGCTCCCTTAAGAGAAGGCACAAGGCTCCACTGCCCTGCTACAATAAACCTGTCAGAGGCAGACTAATGACACGCACAGTCACTCACACGCACGCACACAAACAATGCGCACACACACACGCGCAGCTGTCAAACACAAGAGTGACAGATGTGTGTGTGGAAGAGCGTGCTGTGGCATGTTGAAATACCTAAAGCATTAGCTAAGTCGTTCCCTCTGCCAGAACCTTCCTTTGACTCAAACAACACCCTCCGACACACAAAGGTCACACACTGCCTTGTGTCTGTCGGTTTGGCGGCATGTCGCGCTCGCTACGTGTCCCGTTACATAAGGTTTATAATATTCCTCCCCGGAGACCCGCATTTCAGAATGCGCAGTGACACGAAAGACACACAGGGAGCAGGTCTGACGTGTGAGAGTAGCCACATTCGACTGTTTCTTAATTATGTGCTTGAGCCAGCTGAGCCGCCCGGGCGACCTGCACCTCTGACCATTAACTGACATCTGCCATTTAGTTTTAAATCATCCTGAGATTAACTCGGCCGAATAATTTGCTCACTTAATTGTCCTTGCTGAGCTTTTTTCCTCTCAGCACTAACACCCCAGGAACGGTCTCACTTAATCGACCAGTTATTACTTATTTCTTCACTTTTCTTTCCTGTGAATAGTTGATAGCGTTCATCACACATTTCTTAAATCAGATCATGAAAGTCACCAGATAATGATACATGTTCTTACTCTTATTTCTCACGTTACTTCTGGCCGTGTCTCTGCGGATGTTAAGTTTTAAACTCTTGTGAGACGGTACATTTGGTAAACCAGGTTAGTTGTGTTGGGAGTGTGTTGTGTCTGTTGTATAATTTGTAAAGTAGGATTTTCTAGTCTGTGTCATAACCAAACCACTTCAGTTTGACAGAAAACACCCTCCAGAGTCCTATTCCTGTTTGGAATGACCCCTCCACTCTCCAACATGTGTGTGTTTCTTTCATATACATTTCTTCCCCTGCGTGTGTTGTGGAAAAACCCAGTATCATCCCAATAATAAAAAAAAAACGTTGTCGTACAGAGTAATTTTACAGCATTAAAAAAAATCAACGATAGAACGTGATATTGAAACAATAGATATTTGTCGTTATAGCACACAGCAGTATCCTGTGCTACAGGTTTAACTAGTACTCGTCACATGTCTTTAAGTACATATGTGTCTGTGTGTGTTTCAGTGCACCTGTGACGTGCAACTGTGCATACCATTCTGTATGTGTGTGACACTGCATGATTGTGTGTGGGTCCTTCACATTTGCTGGTATCGGGTATGTGTGTGTGTGTGCGTGTGTTTAAAATAACAACTGCAGTCTTCACAGCAGATTTGACTGTCACAGCCTGACACAACGAGGTTCAAACACACATGAGTCTGAGTTTCAGCAGCTGAAACGTTAAAACACAACGTTGTTGGTATTGTTAAGATTTTACTGTCACTGCAACACTCACCCTCTTTCTCGTGTTATGTAGTTACATATGTTTATGTTGCCTGCTCCAACCATTTCAGACTGAAGTTATGAAAACACCCACAACAGTCATTTGGCTAATCCTTACTTTTAATCAGTAACCAGTGTTTGTATAGTTTGGTTCCCTGTGTGTGTGGTCTCCAGGCTGCTCGCACACACACAACAGAGCCGGGACAGTGACGGATGAACTAAGAGCTTTGCAGTTAAACTGTGTGTTTCTCCACATGCATGTGATGGACTTACATTCTACATGTTTCCAGAGACGTCTCGAGTTTCCACCCCCACATGCAGAAGACCTGTTGCACCTGTAGCAACAAGCATTGTCCGCTTTGACAACTAAGTCTCACTAAAAGCAGCAAGGTGTGTGTGTGTGTGTGTGTGTGCGTGTGCGTGTGTGCACGGTGCAGAGAGAGAAAGATCTAGATTGGAGACAGTGTAAAATGCAGAATAGACAAATGTCTTAATCGGAAGAGGTGGAGAAAGAAAATTTGCAAGATAACGTTTATGTCTCTGTAATAAATAGAAAATCTATTTTAACTACTGAGAGCAGAACTGATAAAGTTGGAGCTTATGATATGGTCTTAAATAATTCAGCACCAGGACCAGTTTAATAACAGGGTTCAGTCGCTGTCCCTGAAGTTACTTCTCAGCTGTTTTCTTTTTTCTTTTCGATGAGTAGTTTTCCACTTCCCTTTGCACCGCGTCTCGTTGTTTAACACCGTGACCGGCTGACATTTCAATATAAACTGGACAAATTTGGGTGTTTCTAAAACCTTTGACTGATTGATTTTTGAAACCTAAGCATTTGTTTTGTTTTGGCAAAAATCGTTTTATTCCAATAATTTAATGTAGAAACAGATTTTCTTCATGCACCGCTTGCGTCATTACATCCATGATGTGCATCTTATTTATAGGTGCGATGGAAAAACATATGTTCTCCCTCTACAATTTTTATTGGCATGGCACGTTTATTTATACAACACATTTCAGACCCAGCGGCAACTCAAAGGGCTTTACATAAACATACAAGACGCATTAGACAGACAAAATGTATATAAGAGAGGAAACAAACAATTGTTGTCATTGGCATGATTACATTTCTGCCATTTTGACTTATGTCTAGTTTCTGTTTTTCTTAGAAGATACGAAAGCTCAGCAGTTAACAGCCTTCGCTCATTTTGTCTGTGACAGTTATTTCCCTCTTTTCTTGACACAGGCTTTTTTAAACTTCCCATTTAAGGTGTTTTTACCAAATACGACACCATCTCTTACACCCTCCTTAATCAGAGTACAGAGGTAAAATACCAAACATTTCCGAGGTGACTCCATATCCTGGTATGGTCTGATACATAGACATTCCAGACCTACTTTCTATTTTCTGAGTTACACAAAATTATTTGATTGACTCTGCTCTGTACGCTGTACATTTCCTTTGAAAATTGCGAAACAGCTTCATCAACAAAACTGTACAGCAACGCAAGAGACTCATTCGAGAAACCTCCTTTACACCAAAATTAGCTGTTTATGAACATGAGTTAAAAAGGCAACTGGCTCCTTTCCCATTGCGAGTAGAAAAGTTTGCCTCTCTGTTTTTTTTTACCCCTGGGGCGATGTCACGAATTCACCGAAAACTGAAGCGCTCCCTCAACTCGCTGTCTTGCCAAAATTGGCACGTTCACCTTGGTGTCTGGTTTCTGTAACAGCCGTTAGGAGCGGATTTAAAAACCTGTGTCTATTGTCATTATACCCAGGAATTAATGCAGATTATATCCATTCCCACTCCAGACAAAAGCCAGATGTTAGTGGGCGTTTTCACCAGTGGAAAGAGGGGCTTTATTAACATGTTGCACCGTGATATGTAAAACTAAAAGTTGACCATGTCGAAACTTGAGCTCATCGTAAAAGCCGAGGTATTTGTGAACTTGCGAAACCGCTTGTGTTCAGCTTGAGCTCACAAACACACAAACAAAATAGTTTCCTCTAAACAGCCCAGAAAACAGGAAACCCAGACTTGTACATTTTGAAATCATTAACACACTTAAAGCCACATGCTCGCAGCCTGGCTGAACACACACACACACACACACACACACACACACACACACACACACACACACACACACACACACACACACACACACACACACACACAAAGAGAGATGCAGTCTCTGTTGACAGACACACGTTTCACCCCCGTGTTTGTGTGGGGAGCGCTTCCTCTGCTTTACAGTCAGGATTAATGGTTACCAGTGTCAGTGTGCCAGTTATAGCTGTGGCAGAGCCGGACAGCCCTGCACAGTTTTACTGTTTGAATGTTTTTCTTGCCGGGAATGAAAAACAGAGATCAATAGAGATTCCCCTCAAGCTAACCCAGCTCTGAGTACCACTGATGGGTAACAGATGGGTTCACAGTGTGTGTGTGTGTGTGGTGTGTGTGTGTGTGTGTGTGTGTCAGACATTTATACTAGAGTATCTCTCGTATCTTCTGTGTTTTTGTACGTGTTCCAGTATTGTTTTGTGTGTGTGTGTGTCGGATGTACAGCTTCGTCTCTATCAGAATTCATTTGCAGCAGACCTCTTCTTCCTCCTCCTCCTCCTCCTCTTCTCTGATTCCGAGATACGCTTCTTATGAGGATCTGAAAATGGAGGCTCAGAACGTGTTGGGAGTCAGAGAGCGTGTTTCTTGGCAACTCTCTTATCCCAATATGGCAAACTAACTGTCTTGTGAAGTGAGAGCCAACTGGTGTGTGTGTGTGTGTGTGTCCATGGTGGGAAAGTGGGATGGAGTTGTAAAGGGAAAGAGAGAGAGAGAGGAAGGAAGGAAGGAAAGGGCAGAGTGAAAAAAAGAGAGGGAGGTAATGAAAGAGTCATTTCAAAACATTTAAAGAAATGTTTCCCTCTCAGCTACCATTTGGATGTTGTTTCTGGAACGAAGAGCACAAATGTTTCCCCTCGTTCTTCTCCTCCCTCCTCTTCCTCCTTTACACTGTTCAGGAAGGGGGAATGGGAATTTAGGTTTTTATTTTTTTCACTGAACACTGGCATGAAGGTGTGTGTGTGTGTGTGTGTGTGTGTGTGTGTGTGTGCGCACATGAATAAAAGGCCTGTAGGCGGCTGTGATGCTGAGATTGATCTGCACTCTACTGGGGCATCTTTGTGTGTGTGTCTGTGTGAGAGTGCGTGTGAGACCCTGGTGTTTGGCCTGAAGGAATGGAAACTGCTGACATCCTACAGGACTTCAACATCCTTGACAGGTGGTGTGTGTGTGAATGTCTTCTGTGTGTGTGTGTGTGTGTCAAGGGGGCTACGTCTACATTTTGTTCCTCACACACCAGGTAACAATTAGGAAATGGATTCTAGGTGAGAATGATTTGTTATAACAACACCGCTGGCACGTAGCCTGACACACATGCACGCACTGGAGTGAAGGGTGGAAAGGTGGCGGTTTAAAAAGGGTTCTTTGTATTTAAAAAAAAAAAACTTCAACTCAGTTTTTAATCACTGTCTGTACCAACACGCCTGAAAACGCATATCACGCCACCACTCACGTACACTGGGCATCTGCGTTGTGCTGGACATGGGAATTGTCACAGATTGCTTGAATAAGATCTGGTCTCCCCCACAAGGGTCATGTGATAGGAGCCTGACGAATCGGCGAAGGCCTAGCTGTGACCGAAAAGACCCAATCGGCAAGCGGTTTATACATCATCATTTCCAAACTAAAATGGTAGCAAGCCGCTGTTTCCAAACGTCACCGTTTCAGCTGCTCTAAAACTCCGGACTAGTGTGGAGGCCATGTGTAGCCGTAGCAGGGTTGATATGTTTTCAAATTAAAACGTATTAGTGTGGATGAGGTCTGAATCTGTGGGATGAATCCTGATTTTGGTTTGCTAATCGTGATTCTACCCGAAGAAGAAGGATATGATTTGTTGGCAGAGGCAGTCACAGGAAGACTCGGTGAACTCCTGAGTGCAACAGCGTTTATTTATCCAACATTTTTGACAGTGGTTCAATTTTAACTTTTATCAAGGAGGACGAGATCGATAAGGTGCAGCCACTGTGCTGTTGGATGAAGTGTGAAGTTATTTGCATTCAGCGTTGCAAGGAACTAGGTCACAGTTGCTCAATTTCACAATTTTGGCGACGTATGCTTTTCTTTTGGACGTCAGTGATTTGAATTGTGTTGATGAACAGGATATAACGGATGATGGCAGTGAGACAGATGGGCTCTAATCACTTCTGTGTATGAGTAAGGCTACGCTATAATGAATAACACGTTGTAACCCAGTAGGTGGGGTCTGTGTGGAAGTGAAACCTTGTCGCTGTGCTGCTCTTCAACGCTCCGCACAGGACAAGGGGGGGTGTTTTTCCAGCTGAGTTAACGTACTGAGACTAACCGAAGATTAATCACTGTGTGTGTGTGTGTGTGTCCTGCAGTGTCTCTGACTCGAAGGGCATTCACTGCAAACACACAAGGAACTGTTGCACATGTCAGTGATCATAACAAGATGCAGGGCAGCCACAACACACACACAGAGGCCCTGAGTACACACACCCAAAAAAAAGACACGCACATACATGCAGACATGAAGAAGCTTGAATAAATCTGGGTCTACACGCCTGTTTGTGATTAATTGGAAAGCAGCATTTGCTATTGATTTAAGGTGTGTGTGTGTGTGTGTGTGTGTGTGTGTGTGTGTGTGTGTGTGTGTGTGTGTGTGTGTGTGTGTGTGTGTGTGTGTGTGTGTGTGTGTGTGTGTGTGTGTGTGTGTGTGTGTGTGTGTGTGTGTACAGGCGCTGACGGACTGTGGTTTTAATGTACTGATTTAGATGCAGGGGAAAACTCAGCAAGCACAGCATGTCTCTCAGATTCCCACAGGACTAATACAGAATCACTCTCTCACACACACCCACACCCACTCAGCCCCCTCCCCCTCGCCCTCGTACAGACAGCACCCTTTCCCCTACACACATGGTTAGTTTTATCAGGGTAATGGCTGTGCGGTGCGTTCGGTAATGGGCGGGGTGGAGGGGAAACCTCAGCTAAACATGAAACCGTTTCCAGAGAAGGTTGTGATTGAAAGAGGCAGTAAAGGTTCAAAGGTTCAAAGTTTACTAGTAGTCAATGGTGCGCACACACACACACACATGGGCTGGGGGGGGGGGCTCTAATAAAAACAAGTGTAATAAAAACAATCGATAGCTGTTATCATGTTGAGATATGAAATGTTTTATGAGAATTCACTCTGTGGGTGAGAGTGATGGATCTGGTTTTAATGGTGAGGTGTGTGACGTCAACATGTGTTTTGTACACACACCTCACTTTGAGCAGAGTAGATCATTTGTTCACATTAAATAGGTCTTTTTTTGTCGGATTGATATTTGCTGTAGAAGTAATGTGTTTTTTAAAAAACGTATTAAAGTTAGTGTCAACAAGCCCAGTCGCTCGCGGTGGATCCTGCGTAAAACGTCCTGCTGTGCTCACACATCAGCTCCTTCTGACTTTCTGTGGACTTTACACCCGAGGGCTGGTTAGAGAAACTCCAGAGAAAGAGAGTGTGGGATCAACAAGGCGGATGTGATGCCCTTAATGCCCCCGTCACATCACTGCTTCCTCCCAGTTGAAGAAGCCTCAACACCACACGATGAGTCCAGTGCTGTTGTGACGACTGTGGTTTGAGTCGGTGGTTACATTAACTGTCGTCTTCTTCGGACTGCAGTCTGTCTGTGGTCTCTCTTGTTGAAATGGAGTGCGCGGTGGCTCGGTAATAATGTGATTACAACAGACTGCCTCGGCATAGACACATCAGCGTGTATTGATTGTGCGCGCACACACACACACACAATGGGGAAAGTGATAGAATGTATAGTAACAATCGATCGTCTTCGTCTGTTATTAGTTTGGTTCTTGTGGTACGAGGCTGACTGACAGTTTTCTCTCTTTTTCCTAGGCGATGCCTTCCCGACAGGCTCCGGTCACTTCCTGTCTGGTTATCCAGGCCCCTCCCCCCTGACCTCTGACCCTGCGTACAGATCGGCCAATCCCAGCAGCCTGCAGATGGCTCAGCTCTGGGCATCACACCCTCATGAAGGTAAATTCGCCTCCACAAACATTTATGTCTCTCTCCGTCTCTCCCTCTCTTTGCTGTTGACCTCCTTTCCGTCTCCGTACATAATTGAAATGCTAGAAGACACATGACATCACAGTCTGCTCCGTCCAATGCCCAGGAGGCTTGTTCCTCTTCTGCTCCTCATTGCTTACTCCAGTGGGATCCTGTTCCATTTCTGTCTCTGCTGGTAGCTCTTCTCCTGGCTCTGTCCTAAATGCGTCTCGCTCCCCATGTCCACAACTGGTCTCTTACTTTCGCCTGTCATGCGTTACTGTAATCTATCTTTCTCTCACTTGTTCTTTTTTTGAACTTCCTGTCCAGTAAGTACTTTGTCTCCGTCTCTATCGCTCCTGCCCCACTTTCCGACACGTCTTTCCTGACCTAGCTTATGAGCACGCTTTTAGACACTGATGTTCATATATACCCCTGAAGGACTGGGAGTATCTTTCATGTGTTTTGTCCTCTCAGTCCTTCCCCTCTCTCCTCGTGCTCCTCCTCTGGCCTGCTCAGTGTGCGATTGAATCTCTGTTCCCTCCTCGTTCCCTCATGTCCTTCTGTGTCTCCTTATCAAATCTCTCTGGAGTAGAAGGTCAGATAGGAGGAGACACATTTCGCAGTGCGTTTTGGCACGGTAAAGCGAGAAGGACGAATGGATTCCATGTTTAAAGCCGATTGCATCACCTGCGCGACAGATCTTGTTCCGTGCTTTTCCAAACACAGCAAATCAGATTATATGTGATTAGTCTGTTTTTTTGTTTTCCTTGAGATTTTTGTCTTGAGTTTACTTTCTGCTATTCAGGGTCACTTCAAGGGGGCGGAGCAGGCCCGGGATTACAACTGAAGTTAATTCAGAGCCAGGAAATATTCATAACCCTTTTTTGTTTCTTTGTGCTGAACCAGGCAAATCTAACACCTCTTTAACACCAACATTAGCAGGTATATGCAGTTTTTTTCATACATGGGTAAACCTGAATCTAAAATCCTAAAAAAGTGTGGTGTGGTTGACGTCAGAAACGCAACAGAAACTGAGAAGCTCTCTCACCTCGCTGTCTTGCCAGTGTTGCATCTTGCACAATACTCAGAACAAGTCACACGTTGTTCACAAGGTTTAAAAACCAATAAGCACGCCCGGGAGTTCAATGCATGTTATAATGTTGCTCCAGAAACTGTGCAGCTTCTTGAAGAAGAGGAAAATGAAGAGTAGCATGTTCCAGCTGGAGCTGATAAAAACCAGTATCTACTGCAGAGTCTTTTGACCCGGGAGTAAATATTATTCCTATTTTACACTGTTTTCTAACAGTTGGTAAACCCGCTTAAAGGTTATTGACACGTTTCCCATTGCCAGTGGAGGAGTTTACCTCACTGGTTTTCCCCCCGGTGCATCATGTTCGATATCCCACACTGTAAACGGAGGAGCTCTCTCACCTTGCTGTCTTGCCAAATTAGCAAGTTCACCCAGGTGTAATGTTTCCATCACCGGAGACGATTGAATCCCCTCATTTGGCCTGGGAGTGAATTCCGATTGTATCTGTTCCCATTGCAGACGAAATGTTATTGGGTGTTAGTGGTTTTTTTTGACCAGTGGAAAAGGGGCTTAACCTAAACTCTCCTGTAGGCCGCAAACAGGAGGAGGGTGACTTTTAATGAAGCTCAGGTCAGCCACTTGTTTCCTGCCAAGACGCACCCTGCGTGACTTCCCATGAAGCCAGAGAAGGGAGGGATGAAGAGCGATGGACTTTAGACGCTTGACTTAAAGTTGAGCCTGAGCTGAAGCTTGAGTATATAGAGCTAAAGAAGCTGAAACCTCCTGCAGACATGAGCAGCCGTGCAGGCTTGACTTGCTCTGATATGAATAGAATCCTTCACTGGCTCAAAGAGACTCTTAATACCTGGTGAGGGGCTTTAATAGCAGCTAAAGTTTCTAAAAGCTGGAGACGTTTTTTTTCCAGGCAGCAGTTACTTTGGATATGCCTGCGATGCACCGTAGCGTCACAGAAACGCCCGTATCTAACCTGTCAGAGATCAAGGTTAGCTGTTAACTGTGGTTAAAGGGAGCTTTGCAAGAAACCTATCCTGCATTCCTCTACTCTCGTCACATCATTCCTCTTATATTTCTGTCTCTGTGTGCCTTCCTCTCACCGCTGATGCCCCCAACCACCCGCCTCCCCGGGCCGTCTCCATTTCTGCCCGTCTCAAAACGGACAGCGGACAGATTTATACTTCAGCTTTGCTCCCCGACACTTAGTGCTGGAACACTAAGCGGCGCTTTGATACTTCTGGGAATGGCCGGAGTGTGGGAACAGGGAATGTCTCACTCATTCTGGGTGGTGGTCGTTTTTTTTTTTTTATA
This sequence comes from Hippoglossus hippoglossus, assembly GCF_009819705.1. Classification (NCBI taxonomy): domain Eukaryota; kingdom Metazoa; phylum Chordata; class Actinopteri; order Pleuronectiformes; family Pleuronectidae; genus Hippoglossus; species Hippoglossus hippoglossus. The sequence continues at coordinate 19,588,012 of NC_047158.1, forward strand.
CTTGTGGCTTAACTCGGTGTCATCAGCCAGCGTCCGAGTAGCAGCCAGCTCTGCCCTGACATCCAGAGCATTACACCAGAGTGCAAGGCTTTGTCTATATTAAGACCTGGTCTCTGAGAGCAGCAGCTGGCTGACGGGCAGACTCTTGCCCAACACTCATGGACAAAATGAATTGTTGTAGGTGACAAGAGGTTAAACTACCGAGTCAGTGTAGAACGATTAACATGATTAAAGTGTTAACGGAAAAATAATCTTACCAATGTGATGACTGTGTATAAATAGGCAAACAGAAACAAAAACGGCTAAACTGTTTCTCAGAATTCAAGGAGATCATTTCAGATGTTTACAGTATAAAAGCAGCAAATTCTCAGAAAAAGACTGAAACTATGAATAAAATATCAAAGTAGATGCTTCTGACTTTGTATTCCTGTGCTTTAAAGTTTGGATGTGTAAACATGCTTTACATAGAAGATATATTAGATTTTATTGTCCAGGAGTTGATGCTGCACCATTTCATGAAACTGAATGTTACTAACTGGTTATAAATAACTTTCCTACCAATGCAGGTCACTATGTGGACAGCGGCTAATGGTCACAACCTAACACCACAGTACAAAACAAATGTTAACAAACAAAAACAGAAAGGAGACTGATTTTTATGTCTTTTAAGAGACTGTTCAAGCTGTTTGGACTTACGATGGAGAATCACGGGCATATTGAAGAAAGATATGGGGAGAATTTGACATAGCTTGTCATAATTTAATGTCTAATATTTTTTAGGATATGAGTAGCGTGGAGAACCTGTTTCGCTGGAGTTCCACATAACGAGTTCATTGTTTCTTGAGAAACTGAGAAACTCCCGCTACCAAACATTTCCTCCTCCACAAAAGAGGGAACTTCTGTGTGGTTCTTTCTTCGGAATAGACTCAGTTTCTCTCACAATCTTCCCAAGTCCCGATACTCTGAAGATCAAGTGTTTGTTAAACCTAAATACTAAAGTTGAACAAGAAACTCCATGTTCCTCATTTTAACGTAGGCAATGGTCTTATCTTCTCCTATTGCTTCTGGAAAATGGCACATTACCTAAAAGTCCGACTTAATTCTCATAATTTCCAAACTTAATTAAAAATAAATGAGTTTTCTACCCGTTAATTTGCCATAATTCTCCGTCGTACTGACTTTGAGGAGGCGTTCATGTTTTCCCCGTCAGGAACAAATTCATCCCATTTGTCCAACATGACATGAATGCACTATTAATCTATATTTGTTAGCTGACAACAGAAGATGCTTCTATCCACATCCTCCAGGGGTCGTCCTAATCCTCCCAAAGGCTTAAAACCTCAAGGAGGCCAAGACATTACATCAATGATATATCAGAAATGTGACTAAGTGTGTGACATGTTCTGTGTGTGTGTGTCTTCAGGCTACTCCCCGCTGCCCAGCAGCCTGTACTCCAGCCCCTACCTGTCCCTGGGGCACCTTGAACCTCCCTCGCTGTCGCAGCACCCTCTCTACGACTCACATAAAGGTCAGTCACTGTCACCAAAGACCCTCATGGAGACAAACGGCTGAGTTTAGAGTTCATATCCTCTCATATCCTGCCATACATCAGTAGCAGCAGGATTAGGGTTAAGTCTTTTTAGTGAGCAGACCTGCAGCCAGAGTCGTTCGGCTGGCAGATGGAACTCAGGATTTATTTTCTTTTCTTTTTCTAAGCAAGTTGACAGATTAAGTTCACCTCTGTGCTGCAGTCTGCATGAATCTTTATCATCTGTTAGTTTTTAGACTCATTTGTTTTTAATGTTTTTTTTTCTTGCAGAGGGTTTCTACCTGCCGGCCTCCTTGAGCCAGTCTCCTCTCCATCCTCCGGCTGCGCCCCCGGCCGCCCTGTCCAGCTCCACGCCCCCTCAGAGGACGTCCCGGGACTGCGGTAGGGACCGGCTCTACCGGGCGGAGAGGGAGAGAGAGAGGGACAGGGAGCGGTCAAGAGAGGAGCAGCGGTCAAGAGAGGAGCAGCGGTCAAGAGAGGAGCAGCGGTCAAGAGAGGAGCAGCGGCCAAGAGAGGAGCAGCGGCCAAGAGAGGAGCAGCGGCCTCACAGTGTGGTGGATCTGACACAAGATGGGCGGAGCGAGGAGGAGCGCCGGGCGAGGAGCGGGGAGCGCGAGAAAGAAAGGGACCGGGACACGGAGAGAGACAGAGATGGTTGGTCTTTTCATCCTCACCTCCACCAGCAGAAATCACACTCTCATCCCTCCACAGTGGAGGCCAGATCCAGGCCTTCTCCTCTACAGCCCACCTTCCCTTCACCTGGGGGTGCGGGCAGGTTCCAGGTACCAGAAATGGACAGGAGGAGTCGGGATGAAGAGGGCGGCTCTCGACCCCATCACAACCATAACTCAAATAACTCAAACTCTCAACCAGACAGACTGAGGCGGAGCGATTCTGCGGCCACGTCGGCTGCGAATCTCCAAATCTCCTACGCCCTTCCGCCTGCGCTAGCTGGTCTGCCCCACCCCTCCACGCCCAGAGACCCTAACAGAGAACAGCGAGTCACTGCACCGACATATGTGCCTTCTGTGGAGGTTTACGACGAGCGGGCTGGGCCGATCCAGATCGCCTCACAGGCCCGTGACAAACACAGAGAGCGTGAGCGGGAGAGAGACAGAGAGCGTGAGCGGGAGAGAGAAAGGGAGCGTGAACGGGAGAGAGACAGGGAGCGGGAGCGTGAACGGGAGAGCTACAGGCTTCCTGAGAGGAGCCTGATGGATCATCCTCGACTCTCCCAGTCTGGCGATTCAAGCAATCAAAGAGAGGAAGGTTCAGTCATTTGTTCCAATGGTTCCATTGGTAAACGGGTACAGGACCCATCGTACTCCTCCAGTCAATCAAGGTTCAGCCCAGAAACCAGGGACACCTCTAAACACTCAATCCGATTGGGTATGGAGCGTGCAGGGGGGGAGCCTAAGTGGAATAACATCAGCCCATTGGCTAATTATGCCACGACTCACATGGCTGCTCTGGCAGCTCAACACGGACACACACTCTCCTCACCCCACAGCCAACCTACACAAACACAACTGTCCCCACACACAAGTCACCGGCCCAACAACAACCCACACTCCCACAGCCATTCTCCCCAGACTCACACCTCCCAACATGGACATGGGCGTTCAGGTGAGGAGGGGAGTCAGAGACGCTACCTGGACCCATCAGCTCTCTACCGACCCGGGGGGTCACTGGTGGCAGGGTCCAGTGGGGGCGAGCGAGCTGGGGGGGGCCGAATCGGACCCCCAGGAGGTTTCAGCCATGCAGAGTCTGATCAAATACAGTGGAAACTTTGCTGCTGAAGGTCCTGGGTCGGCCAGACTCGCCGCAGACGGCCGAGGGCCCTTTGGGGGTCTGGGTAACATTGGCATGGATGGTGAAAGAGAGAGGGACCGGGAAAAAGAGAGAGAGAGGGAAAGAGAAAGGGAGAGGGAAAGGCTATCAGTCGGATCTGGTTGTTCAGGGGCGTTGAGGGTTCCTCCCCAGCTGAAGAGGGAGCAGGAGCGGCCGGACAGCGCTCGCTCATTTGGCCGGGAGGGGGAGGGCGAGGTGCGGCACCCTCCGGTCGGCATCGCTGTCGCTGTGGCCCGACAGAGGGACTGTGGGAGCAGCAGCAAACCAACCAGTGGACCCTCAGACACACAGAGACCCCTTCTGCAAACAGCTATTAAAGGTAATTGTGGCTCTTTATCTAAGATGATTTGACTCAGGTGCACATTCTGCAAACAACTCAAGTAAAACTTTGTTGTCTGTGTTTTGCATGTGAATAAAAGCATACACCTGAATAATTAAATAGTTAAAAGCACTTCGACACAAACAAGTGGTGAGGGTCACTCGGCTGATCTTTATATTTCTTTCTGACAAGTTAAACCAAGTGTATTTAATATATTTGAAACATTTTCCAATGTACTTTCTCCTGCTTCTGCTCTGGACTGTGGGCCTGCAGGGAACATGGATCCGTTTAGTTAAATGAACCAAGAACATGTGATTCCTCATTTTGGTTTCCCATGAATAATAGAGGATTCATTTTCTTTCAGATTAAAGTCATATTTCCTCCGCCCCTGTTTGACTTTGAGGTGTTCATGCGTGTAACGTGACCATAATAGTCAAAAGAACTTTTCGCTAATCGTGTCATGGGATGTATTTTGTTGAAAGGCTCCTCTTGGCGAGTCAGCTCTCCGTGCTGCATAGCAATTCCTGCCATAGTGCTCTCTATTCTTGGACATCAAGGTCATTCAGCGACAGTGCTCCCACTCCATCTCCCCTGGTTTCTGTTTCTCTCTCAGCTCCATGCTTATTCTGTCCATCCACAGTTCAGCCTCTCTCTCTCTCTCCCTCTCTGAGAAGGTCTTTGCAGGGGCCGTCCCTCCTGGTCCCACCTCAGGCCCCTTTCTCTTCCTCTTTTCTTCAACCCCACCTCCACCCTCTCTGCATTAAACATTTCATTACAGAGTGAAGCTAAAAGCTACAAACAAGTCTTGAATTACAATAAGACCATGATAGCGTTGCTAAGCAATGGATTAGTCTTGAGAGTGACGGCTGTGTGTGTGTGTGTGTGTGTGTGAGAGTGTACATGAGGAATTGTTTGCATTACAGTGAAAATGTTTATGTATCTGCGCGTGTGCGTGCACATGCATCCCTGTTGGGGGTTTATTCATTTCCTTGCTTGAGCCGAGTGATTGGTTTAATAGCGTCATTCCCCTGTGTTAAGAATGAAGTGCTCTAAATAAACGCTGAAGGATTTACAGTGAAAATCCAAATAGAGGGATGGAAGGGTGGATGGATGGATGAGTGACAGATGGAGGGAGGCAGAAGGCAGAGGAGGGAGAGGCTAACGATAAGATGTGAACAGACGGACGGTGGTCGATAGGTTGATGGACGGGAAGAGAGAGGAATGTCGGGAAGTAAAGAAGTTAAGAGAGTGTGAGATGAAGAGAGGAGCAGCGATGGAGGAGTGGAGAGAAAGAGGGGGCGTGCAGCGCTAATCGCTGGTTTTCTGATGCAGGGAGGATAGCATGTGGGACAGGCTCCCCGTAACCTTGGTAACAGTCTTGAAACCTTTCCTGCGGAGCATGTCAGGGATTGTCAAAGTCTCTTGTCCCTTTTGCAGGCTACACACACACACACACACACACACACACACACACACACACGCACTTCTAGAGCAGAACTGCTCACTTGTATAAAACCTTTCTGCTGCTCAGGGACCTTCAGTCAGCATTGATGAGATGGAAGAGGGTTAAATGGAAAGTGCGAGGAGGAGATCCTCATGTTTATTCTGGGTGGCTTGGTTGAGTGCTGCCGCTGCTGCTGCTGCTTTCCTTCTTTCTCTTTTCTCTCTCCTCTCTCCGTCTCAGCCTTCTGCCGCTGGCCCCTCGTAGTAAAGCAGCATGGGTTTAAGACTGTGTGTGTGTATCAAGGCAGCAGAGGAGGCTAGTAACTGATGAGATCTGACACTCGGAGTGAGGTGTGTGTGTGTGTGTGTGTGTGTGTGTGTGTGTGTGTGTGTGTGTGTGTGTGTGTGTGTGTGTGTGTGTGTGTGTGTGTGTGTGTGTGTGTGTGTGTGTGTGTGTGTGTGTGTGTGTGTGTGTGTGTGTGTGTGTGTGTGTGTGTGTGTGTGTACAGATTGCACATGGTGTTTGTGTCCAGGCTGCAGCCCCACATCTGATTTTTAACCTCTTGTTTTCTACGTGTCGTTTCACCATTACGGACACAGCATGTGTATAATATAATACATGTGGAGAATCTCAGTGTTGCTGAGTAGTAGCCTGGTCTTTCAGCTTGAGAGCTTATTGATCTCGTGTTCAGATTTTTTTTTAATGCTCTCATTTAAAACCCTGCACTCGCACTCAAACACAGCCTGCTTGTGCTTACATTTCTTGCACCCCAGCTTTAGCTCTGCTCCTCCCGCGGCTCCTGTGCATGTATGAAACGCCTGGTGTGGTGATGGTGAATTAAACCATAATGTTAATAACTTGTGATCCTTCATTTGGTGCTCCATGTTGACATGGGATCTTTTAGACTCTTGCGCCATGACGGTGTTGTCGTTTTCTTCAAGCACACCCAACAGGAAGGGAGTGCATGAACCTGGATAAAGTAACCACCCGTACCGGATTCTCCAAGATATAAAGCTAACACACCCACAACAAGGGCGGGAGAATTTAATTTGTCATCACCACACCTGCCGTTCTAGGTGATAGTTTCGAATTTTTTTTCAAATGGGTAAAAACAAAAGAAATTGATGTAAATTATTATTTGCATATAGAGCGGAAGTAAGGCCCGATCACAAGCGCTCACAGGAGACACATTCAGGACGGATGTTTGTAAATCACTCCCACAACATTTATTCTACGTTACGTTTGCATATCAATCTGTGTCAGGTGACACGCTGAGGTGAGAGAGTGAAGCCATTTATAGTCCAGCTTCTCACACACTGAAGAGTTACTCAAACACAATCTTCCCATGGTCCATCTCAGGCTGGCCTTGGCCACCACAGATAACAAATAAGGAGAATAACAAATAACAGGGTTTTATGTGGGGAGGAAAATTCTCAGCAGCTAACCTTCCCCACTGGCCGCGTCAGCAAACTTAGGTTCATAAAGTCACCCAGTGTAATAAGTGTAAGTCACACAGTTAATATAGGAATCTCTCAAACAGGCACTAAACAACCCTGTCTAATCCGTCTCGCTTCCCCTGTGCCTGAACCCGTCGTAGATGAGGAGCGAGGGGAGGAGCGCGCTCGCCACCATGAAGACCGAATGCTGGTCGGCCGACTGGAGCGTGAGCAGGAGAAAGTGCTCAGGTGAGCGGCCGTGACTGATGACGTCATCAAACTATTTCTCTTGTCATAAATCTACTTCTGAACACATTAATAATAATGTGTCACGTTTACCTCCAGAGAGTCCAAAGAGCTGGCGGAGTTCACTCAAATGCACCCTCCTCCTCTGTCTGGCGGCCTGACGCCCAGTATGATGACCCCCAGCCTCATGAACCCCAACCTTATGGTGACAGGAGGGGCCGGGCGTTGGCCTCCAGAGCACGCCACTCTGACCTCCCACCCGTGGATGCCTCGGCCAGGAGGCCCCCCAGTCTGGCTCTCCAGCAGCCCATACAGTATGTATATGACATGCACGTGACTGAGGACACTTGCCAACTGCTACAAGCACGTGTGTGTAGATGTTCTCAAAATTAGCACCTTGGAAGGCATTTGTAAAAATCTCAGTTTTAGTTGCTTAAAATGTCGTTTGAACGAGAGGCCCACAAAAATATTGATATCAATGTGGACCAGGGAATAAAACAAGTGCTTTTCCACATGATGGACATTATGCAGAAGTTTCTCTTCTTGAAGGTAAACTGTCTGATGTGGTCAGGTACCAAAGCAAAGCATTAGCAGTACAGAAGTTTCAATATGGCCTCTTCAGAAGGTGTCAGTGTCATCGTCCTCGTGCTAAAGACAGAGTGTAAATCAACCCAACACCAGCACATGACATGCTTGCGTCTTTCGGAGCCCTCTTCTGATTGGCGCAGCTGAACAGGGAGGTGTCTGTCGAGTGGCCGTCCAGCAACAGCCTCCAAGGGTCAAGCGCAACATACATTCCTGATCTTTGCAGGACATTCCAGACCTCCTCCTCCACCTCGTCCTTTGTCGCTCCCTGTCCAGAAATAACAGCATCAGGACACACGTACTTCTACATCTGAAAACATGGAGACACATGCAGAGGCACAGAGCTCCTGACGTGTCCGCTCTGTGTAGACACAAATCAAAAGCAGCTAAATTCACTGTATGCTCTCATATGTAACTCCATCATGGCTTCTGTGTGGGTTTTAAAACTGGATGAAGAACGATTCACTTCATCCTTTTCTTTTCCCTCCTCAGGCCTCGGTCCCTCCTCACTCCACCAGACCCTCCCTCCAGGTTACCAACCCTCTCTGCAAGGCTCCTTACCTCCATCTTACCAGTTTGCCAGGGACCCACAGTCTGGGCAGCTAATAGTCATCCCTACTGAGCACCTGCAACACTACGGTATGAAGGCCGCTCTCTGTCTGGGTGTTTGTTTGTATGCTACAAATCAAATCACTGATTTTGTTTTGCCTATTTTGCTAGTTTGTTATACCATTTCTTGCATTTTAGCAAAATACATGAATATTAGGAAAGGTCATTTTGAGACAGATTTGGTATTTTTTGGTAGTTAGCAAACAAATAAGAATATTGCCAGAGTCCATATGTTATTGTGAACCACGTATGTGTTTATTTTTTTGCTTCCTTAAGCATAATGCATGATGGTATATAAAGCTCTGTGCAACATATTGATGCTAAATAGGGTTAGTGATTGGTGAGTGATTTCGGACACCTCAGTTTCCCGTCTTCCTCACGCCTCCCTTCACTGCTCAGCAGGAGGCGATGTCATGGAGCGTGGAGGCCCGGTGTGGTCGGGGGTGTACGGTACGGGCAGCTCGCTGCAGCACGCGGCCCAGCTCCAGCTCCTCTCCCAGCACCAGATGCTGCGGCAACAGGAGCTGCTCATGATCCAGCAGCACACAGCTCAGGTCCTGGAGCTGCAGAGGAGCGCGCAGTTCGTTGTAAGTGGACATCAATTAACCCCCTAATGGAATATGTCAACAAATACAGACACCACCCTGTTGTGAGTGTGTCCGATTTAAAATGTCCTTAGGTCACATTTATGTAGCATGACGATAATGAGGGCATCTTGGTGGCCGTCCGGCGCCGCGTTAGCCATGAAGATCGTAGTTTCTCTTCTTCACTAGCTCAGGTTGTCTTTTCCTGAAGGATCCAGTGGAAAAGTTAGCCAGACAGATTATTACATGCAAACGTAAACCCACATTCTCTGTGACGTGATGCGGAGTCACATTAAGGACAGGGCAGATTCTGTGTTTTCAGTTGCCTTCAACAAAAACAAAACGGCATGTTTGGCCGTCCGTCAATTCTTTACCCTCCCTGTCCTGAGCCCATTGGTCCACAGTAAAGCTGGAAGTCTTTATTTTCAAAAAGAGGTCGGTAGTCTCTTCCAACAGCTGCATTTAACAGGAGTAATTGGAGCATGAATTACATGCAATTTCCAGTTGTGGGTAAAATACATATTCAGTGCTGTGGTGCAGCAGGAGAATAACTGTCATGGAGATCTGAACAGTGCAAACGCAAACTGCTATTTTTACCCTGAAGCACAGTCTTGCATCATGCGTGCACTGCACACACACACTCTACTCTGTCCTCTCTTGTGTTTCAGGAGCGTTTAAAGGCCAGCGAGCACCGGTCAGACATGGAAGACAAGGCAGACAAGCGGAACACAGAGCCCAAACCCAGACCCTCCTCAATATGCTCCCCATCGCCTTCACCCGTCCTGCATCCTCGCAAACCTCCCCGTCCCTCTCGCTCGCCAACACCCTCCACCTCCTCCCTCACCCCGCTGCCTCCGCTCCGCTCGCCTGTGACCACGCTCAAGTCAGAGGAAGCGGGGCAGAGAGTGTTGGTGCACTCGCCGACCCCCCTGCCGCACCCACCTTCCCCCCGCTCTGCCTCGCCGCCCACGTCTTCGCCACGGCGGCCTAAACAGGAGGCGGCTGAGGAGGAGGTGGGACGGAGGGAGCAGAGGGACAGACAGAAACCGGGCTCTGCCCCCTTTCAGGGCATCTACCCTGGTGAGTTTTTCATCAGCTTCACAGCACTAATGTAAAGCTGTGTAGATAAGATGAAGGTTTCATATTGATTAAAACCTGTCTTTTGCTTTCCAGATGTCCCTCCAGGTTACCCGTACCAGTCTGTCACCGCCCCATTTGGCTCTCCTTTCCCCGCTTATCACATCCCAGCACCTACAGGGACAAACACAGAGCTAGTCCCAGCCCACCGCTCCCGCTCTCCACCGTCAGCTGCCCCTTTGCCCTCAGCACACATCCATTCAAGGCTCCTGGACACAGACATTAAGCCACAGAAACTAGATCCATCAAAGACGGGGTCTTTCCTCAAACAGGAACCCGGTGTGGAGCGGCCTCTGCTGGGCGTGGCGCCAGAACCTCTGGGTCCCCTTCGCTGCGGCCCTGTGCGAGCCAGCCAAGACAGAGAGACAGATGGGGAAGTATCAAAGCCTCAGCCGCTACCTCTGTACGTCCCCAGTCCTCCACCACAACGAGGTGAAAGGCTGGAAGAAGTCAGGGAGGAAGAGAAGGAACAAATCAAGATGGAGGTTTTATCTTACTCATGCCAGGCAGCGTATCCTCCACCCCCTCCACTCACAGAAGCTGAGCCCAAACCCAAGGCCATCAAGGATCCAGAGCAAACACGATACCCACCGTGCATCACTGCAGATTCAGACTGTCAGGAATCGGCTCAGAAGAGTGTTCTTCTGGAGCAAACCGCCAGCGCTGTGTGTGAACAAGAACAACCAGACACTCCAGTTGACTCCCACACTCCCAATCAGAAAGAACTTGTTCCTGAGACCCCTGTTTATCCACCTTCCACTTCCAACTCTCCTCTCCCACTGGTGTTCGGCCCTGAGGATCCCATGGCAGGGATGCTCGCCCTGCTGGCAGCCAGCGAGATGGCCAACTACACCCGCCCCGACACTCCACCCGCCCCAATACTCCTACCGCAGATAGAGCTCCTTCCTGTGGGTGCTGACTGCAGCGGCGCGGGGCCTCTGGAGATGGTGGCCCTTGAGGGGATGGCCCTGCTCAGCCAAATGGCCCAGAGAGAGATGGAGCAAATCAACCAGGGCCAAAGTGAGTGTATAAGAAAGTGAAGGAAGATGTAAATGATAATAAGATACAAATAGAGTCTCATACTCTCTCTTTACATCCACTCCAGGTCTGACATTAGAGGGTCTGGATTGTCTTCTTGAGGCCAGCAGACAGATCCTGTTGGAGGCCATAGAGAAACAGTCCCACATCGATCTGCCCAGAACTCTGGACCCCAACAAGAAGTACAGCTGGAGGCAGAGGAAGGAGGAGCCGGTAAAATGATGAAAACATTTCATGGTCACCCACTGATGAAAGTCTTATCAGTTTCTTCACTAATCTTTTTTCCTCTCTTCCCCGCAGCTGTACAGTAAGATGTCTGTGGACATGATGGACGCAGTGGAAGTGGAGTACCGTGTCCGCCTGGCTGAGCTGCAGAAGACGTACAAGGAGCAGCAGCGAGAGATGAGCAAGCTGCAGAGACGCAGAGACAAGCAGTGAGTGCTGCTGCACACGGGTCACACGGGTCGGAGCATGTTGAAAATGACTGAATCACACTGAACACGCATGACTCTTTTTATGTTTACCTCAGAGAGCGGCTGCAGCAGGAGGATGAGAGGCGGAGTCTCACCAGACGGGGCAGAGGGCGACCCAGGAAGAGAAAACTTTTGGCCACACCTCCCAAACTGGACAGCAGGCCTGGAAAGTGAGTCAACAGATGATCTGCAGCCAAAATCATTCTTTTCTTTTAATTAGTATGTTCAGGTTTTGGCTTCATACTGAGCAAACTTTCTCTCATCTCAGGGTGGGAAGGACAGTGCAATACTCTGAGGACTCTGAAGCTGGGGATGGACAGAGGAAGAGGTTCCGAGTGTCCAGGGAAGAGGAAGAGACGGAGGCAGGAAGTGGAGGAGTGAAGGTGAAAAAGAAGAAAAAGAAGAAGAGCTGGACGGACCAGGAGCCATCCACCAGTCACGCTCTGGAGGTAACGCACCCGAAGTGCATGTTTTGATTTCAGCAACAACTTGATGCAATTGTTCTGTTCAATTAATGTAGCGGCTTTTTGTGTGTTGCTCTCAGGTGTTGAAGGCAAAGCGCAGCCATGAGTTTGAGCAGGAGCAGCTGGCGTCCGACCTCGACAGAGCGCTCTCGCTCTCGCAGCTCAGCTCGCTCGGCGCGTCCCGCAAACTCGCCTCCACCGCGAAATTAGACAAGTCGAAGGGCAAGTCCGCTGACGGCCGGATGAAAGAGCACGGCGTCCACTCCGCTGCCAAAGGAGGGAAACACAAGATGGCCGCCAAGGCTTCCACTTCAGAGAGCATCCAGAAGGTGAAAGGTCAGAAGAAGACGTCTTTGTTCTCTCCCATGAGATCAGAGCTCAGCAGCTGCTCCAACAGTGAGTACCTGAGGACGGACACATGATCCGATAGAGTCCAAGTAATGTTTTTACATGCCATCATCAAAACAGTGAGTTGTATAGACAGCTGAGTGTGTGTGAGGGTAGTTTCTGCAGGTGAAGCATTTTCATGGGATTTGAACAACCAGACGTATTATTTCAAAACCAACTCATTTCATTTGCTCATTTTATCGATCAAGGATATTTCTTCTCATGTCAATCCTTTCCAATTCGCCCTTTCTTCTTGACACCTGCTCTTGTTCAACAGTTGCATGGTCGTGGTAGAAACGTTATCATTGGTCGGTCGTTTAACGTGGTCGAACCCATCAGCTCATGCAGCTGCGTTTAGTCGAGTCAGGATTATTTCAGGTTTAGTTTGAGTAAATTTGAGGTCAAACAGAAATCTTCTTTGACTCCTTGTTTTTGTCCTTGTGACCTCCATGACCTCATGAATCATTAATCGCACTCTCTCCGCACCAGACTCCGATTCAGAGGAGCACAATTCTGCCCGAGGGGGCTGGCCCCCTCTCTCTGGGACGCATTCCCATGGCAACCTGACCAGGAAGAGGCGGCCTGCATCGTCGCCGACGTCCCTGCTGTCCAGTCAGAAGTCTCAGAAGAAGAAACACAAGCACTTATCCCTGCTGCTGGAGGAAGCGGGCCTCAGCTCCTCAGACGACTCCTTCGACCAAGGTTACTGACCAAATCTTACAGCCCCCCCGCACCCTTGCTGTTGAGTCAGGCGATACTGTGTCTTTGATCCCGTCGCAGCTCGAGTCTTTGTGTGCTTGTCGCTCAGACGGCCGTTTTTCAGACTGTGCTTTAGCTCGACGAACCCCCTACCTCTCTCGCTGCTGGCTTCTCTGCAAAGTTGCCTTTTTGAAAAAAGAGTTTAAAACTATTTCTATGGTGTTTTTTTTATTGCCTGGATTGCAAAACCGTTTTTGTAGCATTTGTACATTTGAAAACTTGTGTGAATTTGTGAGATTTTGTTGTATTGCAGTTTTGGTACGCATAAGCTCTATTAAAGGTGTTGATTTGATTGGTACAGAAAGCGAAGCGCTGTGGTCCTTGTGTCTGCTTCATCTGTCTGTCTGTCCGTCTCTGTCCGCCTGTCCAGCTGCCACTGAACCTCACACATCCTCCAGTGCTCTCTTCGTCAAATATCCCTCTAGATTTCCCGGACAGGGTCAGACAACACTGTTTATCTCGCACACAGAGCTGAATCTGATTGGACAGAGATTATTCTTCCTGGTCAGCATAAATAAAGAGAAATTTAATGATGGGTTGCTTGTTTTTTTTGTAGTTTCGTGGAGAGGTTAGCTCCATTTCTATCAGACTAAATGTTGTATTGATGATGTGGCCTGGTGTTTGATGTTGTGGGGGAAGTTAATGCACCAAAGGGTGATTGAATTAGATGTTGGGGATATTTGGACAATAGAGCTCCTGTCTGTCTACTAAACCTTCAAATAACCCTTCTCCCTTTACGTTGCTCTCTCAGACACCTTGCTCTGTCCTCTCGCCTTTCCCTCCTCACCTCTCACCCCCTCTCCCCCGTCCTACCCATGATGCTTTGAGTGTCTCTCAGCCTGTTCCATGTGCTTGTGCTGCTGCCACTGCGACATTACAGAAGCTTGGGCGAGGACTAGCGCAGCCCCGAGCCCACGCTACCCTCGCTGCGGCTAGTCTACTGTGGCGAAAGCTTTGCTTGAGCTAGACTTAGCTAAGGCCAGGCTACGCTACGGCGAGGCTGCGCTCTCGCCGCCACCGCCGCGCTGCCCTGCCTGAGGCCACACCCCTGTCACCTGCTCTGTAAGTAGGAAGTGCCCCTCCATTTTTGTTCACCGCTAACATGGACTATGCTGAAATTGAACTCCACATACAGAACATTAACTTTTTCCTTTTTTTTTTTTTTTTGTTCTCACAAATTAAAGCTCTTTAACGAGTACCATGGTTACCTCCACTTGACGGCTTGCAAAGGTTACCATGGTTACTCAAACTTCATATGACGATTATACCAAGGGGCCTCACAGGGCTGTCCTCTCAGTGCCTGCTTGTTGTGTGTCTGCCTGCTACTGTTAACACATGGTGGATTCACAGTACAACACATGCATCCAGATTTTGATTTAAAACTAATTAACTGCAGCTCAAAATGATTCTTTAAAATGTATTTCAATCGTCTGAAATCACAGCAAATGTTCAAATGAGCCACTTTCAATATTCAAACAAAGTGTTGATCAAAGAGCAAGTTAACCCCCCGAGAAAACTTAGTTTTTGCTGATTTCCAGGGGTTTTTCAGTTGTGTACTCATCAAGTTAAACTTTGAGCCAGAAAAACTGTTATTAGTTAAGTTAAACACCAGTAATGTCTTATTTTATTAGTCTCATAACTTCATACTTTAATGTCAATGAGACGTATGTCGTCTGTTATGATTTCAAACATCTTGTACTGTGCATCCAGCCTCAATGTTAACACTCTAACCCCCGAGGAGACGCTCCTCCTGTTCATCTGTTGCCGTGGACCTAACTGCTAACGTGATACACAGCTAACCAGCAGAACGCTAGTGTGTCTGTACCGACGGGTGACAAATTAAAACCAGTACTTAGAAAGGTGTCGAGTCAGAACGTTTCCGAAGTGTCTCAGAACTTATTCCCCCATTTAGTGTTTTAACACGTCCGCCCTAAATGTCCCTTAGGTGTTGAATTGGGTTGAAGTCTGGTGATTGCGAAGCCAAATTAAATCCATTTTAATATTCACCCAAGCATCAATGACCCCTCGCATCACTCAGAACAACTTTCTATTGATCAGCGGTGACCCCCCCCCCCCCCCCCCCCCCCCCCCCCCCCCCCCAAGTGGACAAGTGGCATCGAAATGTCCCCACAGAGCCGACGACCAGCTCTTTGTGCACATCACACGTGCACTTTCCCACTTGTTGAGACCATGGTGTAGGATGACTCATCCGTCTGCACTCTCAAACGTTTGTAATGAGGGGTTTATACACTGCCTCTGTACTTATAATATCCCTCTCTGTGCAACTGTTGATGCACTGACACTCCGACGACTTTCCAATAGATGCAGATTTCAGTGCTCCCATTGAAACATCAGCCAGATGAGCAGTGTTTCTGACTGGACCCTCTTTCAAAGTCACTTAGATCTTTCCCTCCTGTCGTCTTTATATAAAATCAGGATCGACTGGGCCTGATCGGTGTGTTGCTACCTGCCACAGAGCGTAACTGGATGTCAGCTGCTTCATTGTACCGTGCAATGAAGCAGCTGAGGCATCTGCAGTCCAGATACCTCTCCATTCATTTACTCAGGGTTTTAATTTTTCACCCGTGTGTGCGTCTGTGTGTGTGTGTGTTTGTGCTCTACTGGCCCGTCAGTGGAAGAATCTTTCAGTTTTTCACCTCTCACTCTGTCACCTTCTCTCAAGGGTTTTTTAATAATGAATTATATCTGAGTCAGTTTCCTCACGTGGTTCTCCGTGTGTGTGTGCGCGCGGCTCGCATGCATGTGGTAAATCACATTTTCCTGCTGTAACTTGCTTACACAGCGTAACTGAAGGTCGGCTGCAGTGGTTTGGACAGTCTATCCTCTCTCTCTCACTCCACTGTTATTTCTGATCACCTGACACGTCGAGGTGTGTGTGTGTGTGTGTGTGTGTTACTGTAAGACCCAGAGGGCCGTTCCCTTTCCACACAGGGATTAACCCAGTCTTTGTCTGAGGAGAGGTTTCATCTTGGCTGTGATTCTTTCGTTGCTGTATCTCCTCTTTGGGTCGAACACTCAGTAGAAGCAACGGGATACGATTTGACCTTTGACCCGAATCTTCTCTTTGAAACAGAAACCTCCGAGGACGAAGATGACGAGGAGGAGTTCGATTCAGACGATGGCGGCTGCGAGGAGAGCGGGCTGGGTATGCTGGCCAGGTTTGCGGCTAACGCGATCCCCGTCAGCTCGACCCCCTTGAGCCTCCTCCATGAGGGCAAACACCGCAGCAGGCTGAGCACTCTGGGTAAAAGCACAACGGACACAAATGAGTTGTGTGCGGGGTTTGCACAATATAATATTTTTTCATTTTGGTTCAGCGGGTTCACCATCTGAGCATTTGTTCAAGATTATGTTATTGATTCATGGTTAAATATTCATTAATTTGTAATTGTCACATCAGGGTGCATGTAATGATTCAGCCTTGAATTATGTATTAGTTTCAATTTGATCAATAGTCCTATTTACTGTGTTATTGATTTGAGAAAATCTAACACCTCAGTTTATTACTGGCTGCATGTTTATGGGAGCAGCTGGGTTTTATCTCTAGGATCTCCCCATGTGTGTGTTTGTGTGTGTGCATTTGTGCGTGTGCGTGCCCTCTTTGTGAGGACCAGTTTGTGTTATAGACCCTGTGGAATCAGGACTCCAGTGACCCTCCTCTTCTCTCCTCAGGTTCATCAGAGTGCGAGTGGTCAGACTCTGGCTCAGACTTGCGACTGAGGAAGTTCCCCTCTCTGCTCCACGGAAAACGCTCCGCCCCAGAGCTGCCCCTGTTGCCCCCTGCAACCCGGCGCAGCGACCAGACCAGCCCCACCAAGCGAGATGAGGCGCCGGTCAAACGCAAGCCCCTGCCCAAACCCCGCCCCTCGCCTAGATCGCCCCGACGATTTAGCTTCGACCTCGGCAGCAGCCACGGGTTCGGAGGCTTCAGCGAGGATGAGGCCTGGAGCCGGCGACGCAGCGAGAGGATTTTCCTCCATGACGCCACCACCTCAGCGACTCAGTTGTCTGTGTCAGGCCTTGGCTCCATCAGTCAGAGCTCCTCCTCCTCGTCCTCCAGCTCAGGCCCACCTCTGACCCCGAAGCCTGCCCCCGCCCCCGCCCCCAGACCCAAACCCCCTCCGCCCAGCAAAGAGGGGAAAGACCTGGTGAAGGTACGTCAATAATTAATTAATCAATCGTTAATTGTTGTGCAGCAAGTGAGTCAAATCTTTCCAATCTCCCTGTGCTCTCACTTCTCCTTTAAACTCTGGTTCCATCGTTTTCCTTTTTCTCCTCTGACATCTGTGTGTGAGTGTGTGAGTGTGTAAGTGTGTATGAGCGTGTGTGTGTCTGAGTGTGTGAGAGAGAGACAGATAGAGAATGTTTAAGTGTTTGTGTCAAAGTGCCAGCAGGGCTTCCCAGTACTTCAGTCATTGCAGCACTCCCCTGCTGTCTGTGTCGTGTAGCTGACAAGGAAGGACAACTGCAGGCAGCCTGGCAACATCCCACCCTCAGTGTGTGTGCGTGTGTGTGCATGTGCGTGTGTGTGTGGATGTAAATCTGTCTTGCACATCTTTAATGTCCCCATTAATTCATATGCACGTTTTGTGACTTTTTGAAAAGCAGAAGAAGAAGCTGAAGGACTCTCCTCTGCCTGTGAGCCCATCCGTCCTGTGCAGTCCAATCACCGACGTCCCCGTAACGCTGAGCCTCAGCCCGACGAGGAAGAGCCAACCAAAAACCAAGATCAAGGCCAGAGAGGTCAGTGTGATGATGGATCAGCTGCAGAGTCATTACGGGTGTGAACTTAATTATCCTGGGAAGGACGAAACACCAGAGCATTTTAGTTATTAGACCTAAATGTGCACACACACTAAAGACAGGAAGAAATAAAATAGTCTGGAGAGATGAACTGACTCCTGTGATCGACGCTCTTCTGTTTTATTGTCAAACCTCTTGTATTGTGTGATTTCTGCCAAAGTGTCGTATTGCTCTCCATCTGCCACCGGCCAGAACTCCAGTTTGTTTTGAAAACAGCTGAAGTGTGTGCACGGCTCTTTGTGGTGGTGAAACAGCAGGAGAAAAAAAAACGTGTGTAATGCGACAGCGTAAGTGTTGTAATATGTCGCTGTTTCCCTTTTGAGAAGTCGATACGCGGCGTGTCGACCTGGCAGCTTGGTGCGCTGCCACAAATGAAACCGAAGTAGCGATATCAGTTTGCAGAAAGTCAGGTTCAGTCCTCAGGCGGGTGACAGATTTCACTTACGGGCCATTTTTGCTTTTTAAAGATAAACTAATACAAATCAGATTTATTTTTCCTGCCTTTATATGGAGTCGTAGTTGAGTGAAATTCAAGCCCCTGTTTGTTTTTCTGCAGCCCTCCAGAGGAGCGGTGAGCCGGCTGATGGAGAGCATGGCCGCAGACGAGGACTTCGAGCCCAACCAGGACAGCAGCTTCAGCGAAGACGAACTTGTCCCTCCACGCAGCCACAGTGTATCAGAGAGGTCCTCCACACCTGGTCAGTACGCACACACAGACACACACTGCCTGTGCTCACACACACTGAAGTTATTTTGTGCGTTCTTAACACACGTGTTGTTGTGTGCAGCTCCGGTGCAGTGTGTGTTGGATAAGGATTCTCTGGTGGACGGACTCAGAGTTCTGATCCCCATGGACGACCAGCTGCTGTACGCCGGACACGTGAACACGGTGCACTCCCCTGACATGTGAGTACAGACGCTGAATCCTTATATCGGAGCACGGTGATTGATCTGCAGCCTTTAATAGAGGAAACTCACATCTGTTTACTCTATTAAAAGCTGCAAATCAATCACCGTGCTCCAGTTCTGCGTCCTGCAAAGTTTGCTGTCCTCGATTTGTGAAGTAGCCAGGTGCATTTTTGCAGATAAAAAAAAACAAAGACTGGTTTGTTACAAAGTCCTGTTCAGTTTTTCATATGTACTCATCAATAAGGATTTCAACTGGTCACTGTACAGGTCGTACATGTGGGGAACCTATAGTTACTCTGTGGGATAGTTTGATATTTGGCGTAATAGTCTTGTTCTTCTTTTTCTTGAAAATGACATGAGTAGATTGAAACAATCTCATGTCTCAAAGCAAAATATAAAGCTACATCCAGCAGTTGGTTAGCTTAGCAGAACGATTTTCCATCATTTTCATTATTTTCCCAGGAAACATTCATGAATCTTGATGAAAGAATTCAGGCACATTTAGTGGAATTATATCTGAGCGTGGGAAATTTGTTCCAGCTTGATTGAATTTAATGGGAAAGATGCAGTCAGAGGAAAAACTCCACAGGCAAACGGACAAATGTGAAAATAATAAAAACAAATTACAGCTCTGTTTGCAGAGGATTCATATTCCAGTGGGACGTGGCTGTTTGCTGTAGCTCTGCCACACAACCTTCTAGCTGGAGCCAAGCTGCTAAAGTCATTATTTGTGAAAAAGACAACACAGTCCCCATCCTGCCACACATCAAATCAGTCAGAATCAAGATAAGAAATAACTACTGAGACCACTTAGACGTCACAGAAACCAGAAGTGACTCTGGATTCTGTCATAAGAAGCATGAGCCCTTTCACACTGACCCCCGACGTTTGGCCCTTACTCCTCTCGGATGTTTCCCCCCTGCAGATACAGCGTGGTGGTGGAGGGAGAGAGAGGAAACCGACCACACATCTACTGCTTGGAGCAACTGCTGCAGGAAGCTGTGAGTAAACTGCACGTCTCTCACATTTCATTCTTCTCAATCCTCCTCATATGTCTTTTGTTTCTGCTCAAACACTTCGAGCAGTTCGGAAAATGTTGTGCGCGCGATTGTTCGATGCCGTGTTTTGTTGACATTTACGAGCTCTTCATTCCTTGCGTGCAGATCATCGATGTGAAGCCTCCGTCCGTGCGCTATCTCCCAGAGGGCACTCGCATCGCTGCGTACTGGAGCCAGCAATACCGCTGCCTGTACCCGGGGACCGTTGTCAATGGTACAACAACATCATCACACAAAAACAAACACACCCACGACTTTCATGATATGATTCATAATCCACTTACATGGCCAATTTGATTGTAGCTGGCAGCCCAGACAAAGGAATAAGATCTTATCTGTGTGTGATGCAGCAGAGGCTCTTATTTTGAAGAGTCACATGCTAATGGAAACCTAACTGCTCTTATTGAACACTTTGAGTTGAGTGAGCTCTGCTGCAGTGAAAAGGGAGGAACCGGGTGTGAAAAGTCTAAACACATTCGCCTAGTGTGTCGAAATCAAATGTTCACTGCTCGACTGCTCATTTTCTTTTTCCACCCAAAAACAGGAAGTTCAGATATTGACGAGAACGACGATCTGATCACGGTGGAGTTTGACGATGGCGACACCGGCCGCATCCCGCTCTCCCACATCAGACTGCTGCCGCCCAACTACAAGATCCACTGTGAGCACACGCCCCATCATACGTTTTATAGATTTCATTTTACCATCACTGCTGGGTTTTAAATCATGTACACTGTGAGCGTGTGTGTGTGTGTGTATTGATGGTTTTAGCACAAGTGATTTCCCAGTAGAGTGCTACTAACATGCAGCTATTCTTGTGCATTACCTTGGTGTGTGGGTGTGTTTGTGTGTCTGTCTAGACTGCTTCCTAAGTGGATGTGTAGATGTTTACCAGAACTAGAACCTCGTTCAGACTTCACGAGTGTCCATTTCAACACACTGAGGCAAACAGCGTTTCCAAAAGTAGAGAAACGACACGAAGCTCTTTACTCACTACAGTAAAAATATGTATTGAGTTCAAAACGCCTCGCTGTGTTACTCTAGTTTTACTTTCTGTTGTTGATTTCTGCACAATACAAGTTGATAGTTTCCTCAAATGGAACGAAGGTGCTTCCAGAAGACGTTGAATCTTTAAGAGGAAACGAGCTCTGCACAGTCAAACAGACGTAACGGTGTCAGCCAGTAACCTCTCGACTTTCGCTGTCCTTGTTAACAAACTTGAAATTCCTCAGTCTCTAAACGTGTACGTAAGATTCTCGAGTTAAACTATAAAAGCTGCCGGCTCTGTGCCTCGGTCCAGGTGCTGAGCCGTCCCCCGCGCTGCTCGTGTCCAGCTGCTCCAGGAGGAGAGTCCGCAAGTGCAGCAAAGAGGGAAAAGAAGCCGGAACAAAGCCAGAGGAGACGGCTCCAAAGATCAAAGGAAAACCTGGTCGCAAACCCAAACCCAAACCAGGTGAGTTGAGAACTGGAGACAGATTTAGATATGGACGACGTGGGCAGCAGCTGACCAGGGAGGCAGCCTGCTAGTTTTCTATTACTCATTAGTGCATCATGTCAATGATATGTCACCATGTGGGTCAATTAACGTTGTTGGAGTGGGCCCACTAGTCTAGTTTGAGTAGTGATG
The DNA here is from genome assembly GCF_009819705.1 of Hippoglossus hippoglossus. Lineage (NCBI taxonomy): Eukaryota > Metazoa > Chordata > Actinopteri > Pleuronectiformes > Pleuronectidae > Hippoglossus > Hippoglossus hippoglossus. Next base: position 19,609,311 of record NC_047158.1, read on the forward strand.
GGAATCTAGGCTCTTTAAAGGCAGATTAAAAATACATGCGTGGTAGAAACCAGTAATGATTTATATGGGGGGGGGGAAAGATACAGAACATACAAACATTCATCTTTAATATAGGTTATATACTAGTATAAAAGAGAAAACTAGGCCTATATATACATATATATGTGTATATATATATATTTATTTATTTATATTTAATAGAAAACTGACCTTGAGATGTTTTATACAAAAGTAGATGAGGATTCTTAGCTCTTAGTCTAGTTTGATGATCATGGAATTGTGAATTGTTGCCGAAATAGCCTCTAGAATAACGAGGCAAATCTTCGTTTTTGCATCTCACTTTAAAAAGCTAATGTACAGATTTAGAAAAACTAACAGAAATAGTTCACAGCCACCATTTAAAAAAAGACTGGGTGCACTTAGTGAGTTGGTAGAGGAAGCAAGTTTCACAGAAATGACTGAAGTGTCATTTCCCTTAGAATTATTGGCCGAGAAATGTTAATGTTTCCCACAGGAGGTAAAAATAATGGAGGTGGTGCTTAAAGTAAAACTAATCCACCCTGCATTAAGTGCTGCCATCACTTCTGCCTTTTATTTGCCTTTTTCTCTTCTCTGAGTGATTCCATGGGACCAGTAAAGGACGTCTGCAGCCACATCTGTCATAAAAAGATAGATTTCATCGTGCCTCTCTCCCAAGTGCTTTACTTATCCATTTAAGGCAGTTTGAAATTTACTTCATCTGTCTTTTATTGTTATTACATGTGGTTTGTTGCCGTCCTTTACTTCAACGTATTTATCGTAGGGACCATTAAAGAGCAAAAGTACTTTTGTCACGCTCGTGTTTTTGATGAGTCTTTTTTAAAACGGCAGAAGCAACAAAAATAGCTCAAAGCTCAGAAACGTCTTTCATCACACATGTCATATTTGACCATGGCTGTCATCTCCTGCATCGGTTTAATACATTTGCTCAAAACAGCGTCTTTGTCGTTCCGTGGAGCTCCGAGTGTGTTAGCTCTGGCTGTAACACACGGCATGTTGCATGTCTGATTTGCTGACTCTGGCTCTGTTTCGACTGGCTAAGCAGTTCTTAAATGTAGTGTTTTCATTGCAGAATTGTTTCCTTGCTGATTGTTCTCAGCATGCGAGGCTGCAGACCACAAAAATCATGAGGCCACACAATGCAAACGTCAGCACATCCAGTGTAGTTGGGCCAAAAAATAGATTTGTTTGAACTTTTCCTTGTGTTTTCTTTTTTTTCCTCAGAAACCTCCATGACCCCGGACGGCCGAGAGAAAACCGATCCTCCTCCTTCCTCCTCCCAGCCTGCAGAGAGACCCCAGCCTGCAGAGAGACCCCAGCCCGCAGAGAGACCCCAGGCTCCAGCTAAACCTGCCCAGGACAGGACCTCCTCGGTTCAGAAGACCGGTCAAGAGAAGCCGCGCCCTGCATCCCGACCGACAATGGGGACGCAGGCAAAACCAGCCCGCAAAAGCTCCACCACGTCCCCCACAAGTAGCCCGACCCTCCCCAGCCCGGTGTCCAGGAAGAGCAGCTCGGCGCCTGCTTCTAAACCAGCTCGGGCCCTCCCTCCCTCCCTCTACCCGTCCACTTACGGAAAAGTGCTGACTGTGGACCTGTACAGCGAGCCCAACCTCAGCTCGTACAACAACCAGCGCAGAGATAGAGAAAATACCAGCAGTGTCAGTCCCACCACCAACAGACCCATGTCCAGACCCATGGGCACGTCTACTGGGACCAAGCCCAGTTCCTCATCCGCGGCCAGACCCACCTCTGCCTCCACAGCCAAAACCAAACCCTCCTCGGACCATCACGGCGGCTCCAGACCCAGCCTCAACTCTGGACTCCTTCCCAGCCCCATCTCCAGGCTATCAACATCCAAACCTGGCTCTTCTCTGGCCCCTAGACCTTCATCATCCTCATTGTCTTCTTCATCCATCCCAAGACCCAAACTAAAGATACCGTCAGACCAGCTGTCCTCCAGCTCCAGACCCAGCTCCATCTCCAGGCCCAAGCCCAGCGCAGGGCAAAGTGATGGCGGCGGCTCGGCAGTGAGGCGAAAGTCCCTGTCTGTGGAGCCCCTTGTGAAGCTGGACCACGAAGGTGTCACCTCGCCCAAGACCAAGAAGACCAAGGCTCTGATGTTGCTCGAGGGTCGAGGCATCAGACGAGATCACGCCCCCATCCCCACGGCCTCAGCCAATCCAAAAGTGATAAAAGCAAAGCTGAGAGCTCCAGATAGAGACACGGGTCTGCCAGAGAAAGACTCCAGCTACAAAGCACCGATGCTGGTGAAGGAGAAGACGGACAGTCGGGGAGGTGGTGGAAGAGGACAGGAGATAGACACCAGAGAGGAGAAAGTTAAAAAAGAGGAAAGAAAGGAGGTGGAGAAAAGAAAGGAGAGAAAGATGAAAGAGGAGTCTCAGAGTAGCAGCAGCTCAGAGTCAGAAGAAGAAGGTGACAAAAGGAAGATGAAGAAAAAGAAGAAATGCACCTCAAGCTGCTCGTCCTCCTCTTCATCCTGCTCTGGTTCCTCCTCATCTTCTTCATCGTCTTCGTCCTCATCGTCCTCTTCCTCCACTGATGACACGTCCTGCAGCTCCGATGAAGAGAGGACGGCTTCACCTCCACCAGGCCCCGTCTCCACACCTCCGGCACAGGACAAGTCAAAAGAGGAGACTAAAAAAGAAGAGGAAGAGGAGGTGAAGGAGGAGGCAGAGATAAAAATGGAGGAAGAGGAGGAACTATCACCTCCCTCAGAATCTCCCTCCCCGTCAACCTCTCCGACTCCTGCTCACGCTCCCTCTAAACCTGGTAAACCAGCCACCGGGAAGGGCTCCGGCCAAAGGGGTCGTCCTCCGAAACCGAAGCCCAGTGGAGGAGAGGGGAAAGTGGGGAGACCAAAGCGGAGAGAGGGGGTCCACCTCCCCACCACCAAGGAGCTGGCAAAACGTCAGAGGCTTCCCAGTGTGGAGAACAGGCCCAAAATCTCTGCTTTTCTTCCAGCCAGACAACTGTGGAAGTGGTTCGGGAAACCAACTCAGGTGAGGAGAGGCATCGCTAATTGCAATTGTAAAGTAACATCCTCAGATTTTTCCCTCTGTGACCGGTTTGTCCTCTCACGACCTCCTGCAGAGACGCGGCATGAAGGGCAAGGCGAAGAAGCTCTTCTACAAGGCCATCGTTCGCGGTCGAGAGATGATCCGCATCGGTGACTGCGCCGTGTTCCTGTCGGCGGGCCGGCCCAACCTGCCCTTCATCGGCCGCATCCAGAGCATGTGGGAGTCGTGGGGCAGCAACATGGTGGTCAGGGTCAACTGGTTCTATCATCCAGAGGAGACGAATCCTGGGAAGAAACTCATCGACAAGAAGGTAGAGTTTTAATTTCACTTTTATTTAGCAATTTGTGAATACTACGTGTTTTCACTCTGCAAGCAAACCGAACCATGGATCAGTTTGACCTCTTAACGCCTCTTAAAGTCGGACTAAACTAAAAAAAACTTTATTAGCAGAGTGAATTATAACACTTTAAGTTTGGTTCATAAAAGAAACACTCACCTGACTGAATATGTTTGTGTGTTTCTTTAGTTTGAAGCTTTTTCCTGAATGTAAATCTTGTTTCTTCTCCAGAACTGGGATCATATGTGTGGTCAGTCTTTACCGGCAGCGCTGCACTCTTCTATCCAGAGGAAAGACTTCATGGAGGTGAGAGGAAAAAAATTGTTATTGCACCAACTCCTCAGCTTTTGAAATCCATCAAATCATGGAATAGACTTAATATGTAAACTGCAATTGACCCGGAAAAATCTCCTGCTGCGTTCCTCATATGTGAAAGACAAACTCTGACCAAGTGAATACTTAAGTGATTAGATTGAATTGTAAAAGGAAATATGAAGCTTTATACTTTCCTTTAACTTGATAAGATCATTTCATTCATACATTTAGCCAGTTTTGTCCCCGTAAACCACAGAGTGCAGTAAATTGTCCAGTTGAGTGTTATATACACGATAGAATAAAAGCGTGTGTCTCCTCCGCAGCGCGCCCTGTACCAGTCGTCTCACAGCGACGAGAACGACGTGCAGACGGTCAGCCACAAGTGCCTGGTGGTGAGTGTGGACGAGTACGAGCAGATGACCCACACGCGCCGCTACGCCGACAGCGAGGACCTCTACTACCTGGCCGGCACCTACGAACCCACCACTGGCATGATCTTCAACACTGACGGAGTCCCGGTCATCTGCTGAAATAAAAAAAAAACTAATTGTGACCCGACCTACCGACCTTGGACCTCGCAAGCCCGACCCACGGTCTAATCACTGATCTCACGATTGAGGTTTTGGCTGCAGTGACTCGACGAGCGCCACCACTCCATGTACCATGACGCGCTTCAACCTGACTGTCACGAACAGCCACCACCACCACCACCACCACCACAGACACGGGAGACACTACAGACAGTATTAAAAAAGGAACAAGTCTCCTGAAACATTTGCACACACAGACTCCATCGTCACAAACTGTTTTCACTCGTTGTCGTGTTCGCGGGAACGTTTCAGAACACGCGCGAGCACTTCAGTCACCTTCTACGTGTAAATATACTCTGCATAAAACACACTTACGCCCACATGCACAGACACGTGTAAATACTCACCTCATGTAACACACACACACACACACAAAGTTATATAGAGGAGAATATGAGTGTTTTATTTTCATGTAACAGATTTATGTCAGAGTACTTTTTTCTATAAGAGGTAAACCGTCGAGAAGCTTTAATGAACTGTGAATGGTGATACAGGAGAGAGGTGTCCGTCCGTCAGTCCGCCCGACTGTCTTCCTCCGTCCCGGCAGGACAGACAGACGGGAGGACGGACGCACACACATGCCGGTGGTGTGACGTTGTGATTCTGATGTTGCCGTGGTGATGTTACAGTCATGTTACAGTCATATAAATGTATCTACAGAACAGCAGGAGCGACGGACAGATGCAAAAAAAATGAGAGATGCACAGAAAGAGAGAGAGGTAGAGAGGTAGAGTTGCAATCCAAAAGAGAGCATTTATTAAAAACACTTAAAATCTACCCTCCGTTAATTTAACCCCCTTCGCTCCCCCCCCCCGTGACAATCCTGAAACCCGAGCAGGAAAATCGGTCCTCGCGAGACTAGAACTTCTGACTCCCTCAGAGACTCAGGCTGAAGAGAGAGGAAGGAACCTTGTGCCGTGAAAAAGCACTTCTCATTTTAATCTTTTGAGTTCCTTATGTTAAAGGAAAAATCCACCCGGGAATAATTTAAACACTATTTTTTACTCCTTGTCTCGCCTCTTTTGCACCGAGGTTGAACAACAACAAAGGGAAAAGTGGATCTTTTAGAGGAGGCGCCAGTTTTCTGCTTCTGGGGCGTAGGAACAAAAATTATTTAGAGGAAGAGAAAAATGGGGTAAACTTCAACACTTGCAAAGTAACTCCACGAATGTACGGAACGAGACGAGCTGGTGCATTAACAGTGTACGAGTCCCCGAGTGGATTTTTCCTTTTTCTTTAAGGTGTTTTCAGGGTCGTAAACACTCGCAGCCTTTCCCAAGATGCATCAAGGTCGTGGCTCTGATGTTCAGTGTAAAGCTGCCAGCACTGATTTGATCAACACAATTAAATTTTTTTACCGCTCATCCTCTCGCAGTTCGGCCTCACGCGCTCAGTGCGGCTGCGGTGTTTGCGACCTCTAAGTGTCCCGTGTTGGATGTGTTTTATATTTCTTTTGCTTCTGCCGTTTTATGGACGTCCATCCGACCCTCTTACGATCACATTTCGCCCTCCAAGCTCCTATTTGACATGAGTGCACTTTGAATTAGCTCTGCTGCAGAGGAGTGTTGTATACGTCTTCCTAGAGTATTTGCTAAGACCCCACATCTCCCCTTTTTCCTCCACACACACACACAGACAGACACACACACACACGTCCACATCCCTTCCTACACCTTGTTCTTTTTCCGGCTCTCTCAGCTGCTTATGAATTTTTTTCTACGTGCCTAGTTTAACCGTTTTTTAGGGTGAGACTGTTGAATGTTGTGCTCAGGGTTGTGAGCGTTTGGGTGGCCTTCACTCTCCCAGGCCTTGTGATGACGAGTCACCAAACCCCTCGTAGGTTCGGCACCCCCCGTTCTCCCGCCGTTACCCTCGGCTCCTCGAGGAGCTGGGGGGGGGGGAATCGGACTGGTATTTTCTCCAGTCTGCTGACGTAGGGAAACACAGTTGTTCTGAATGATTTCGAGTTGAAACAACCCTCCGTTCCTGAACTCTTAACCCACTTGGCTACACTATTGTGTATAGAGTGTATCAGATATATGAGTATACAGTAAATGCTGTATATACGGTTTATATCTGTGGGTATCATGTTGATTTTTCTTGTATGTTTCTTACCACGTTGCCGTCTCTCTGCGTCACTGCAGAGACTGAAGATTGTCTTGTTGATATTCAATAGGTTTAATGTTTTCTACTCTCGAGATCTTTTTGGTTTTTGTCTGGATTTGTCTGATTTTATTTTAAGGATATATCATAGTTTTATTCACGCTGACACGTCTGGAGGACGACCCAAGATGTTGATGTCCTTAATGGGACATTTTTCGCAGATAAAATGACAAATGACGTCCGCCAGCGTTTCATGCCACGATGGCGACCCAGTAAAAATAATGTTGGTGATCCGCTGACTCTCAGAGCTGAAAGTGGTTGAGCAGGTACAGAGTCGCTTTTTATGTTTTCTGACATTACACGATGCCAGAAAATCATATCCGCTAAAGCCCCAGCTGCTCCTCCAGCTGCTGCTCGTGTTTGGCACACAGGAGTCGGCTGTTTGAATCCCACGTTCCTGCAGACAGTGGATCTCCGGCTGGTTCCTCAGCTGTGGGGGGTGAACCCGGTAGACACGTCGTACCTGTGTTTGCAGAGTGAACGAGTTAAAGTGCCCAGTTATGAATCTTTGTTTACCCCTGGAGCTGCTAAAGCACTTTTTTTGTCTGTGTGTGAGAGAGAGACACACACACACACACACACACACACACACACACACACACACACACACACACACACACACATCACACTCTTATCCCCTTATATTATCACTCACACTCACAGGGTGAATTTGGGTGATCTGGTACAATGGGTGCTGATCTAACAAAATGTAATCAACACCAGTTTTACTGCAGATTTGACACAGACGTCTGTGACAAGTAATTTTAAAGTTAAACATCTGTCATAAATAAGATAATGTTCCCATTTGTTATCAGATTGTGTCGTTGTCCATTCAAGCAAGTAATGATATTAATGAATTTTATTTCACGTCACCTTTCAAGTTGCCCGAGGACACTTTAAAATACATAAAAAATAAACAAAGTAAATTAATTAAAGTGTTGGAAAAGTGTTTTGTCCCATTTTATCAAATGTATATAAACAATTTAATCAAATATACATTTTAAAATGTGGGATCACTAAGTTCTCTGCTTGTTCTTTATTAAAACATATGACTCCTTACATGTTTATATGAATAATTTCCTTTTTCCTATTCTTTCCTTATCAGTCTTTCATGATGCTTTTTAAAACGTGTTGATACAGAACTTTGGCCTGCATTAAGATTCAGGCTTTTTCAACTTCTCAGATTAGAAAGTGAAACGTCCCAGATCAGCAAATTCAGTTAAATATCGGAATAGGTTGCAGAAGTAAAAATGTGCAAACGATCACCCAAATTCTCCCAACACGTCTTTATAACCCTTAAAGTGAGTTATTGCCTTCCGATGTCTATAAACCCACGATCTCCATCCAAAGTCCAGCCTTAGGCCTTCAAACAGGGTCCAACACACACACACACACACACAGACACACACAGACACACACATATTCCCCACATAGCCTTCATTTGGTGTCATATATGTTCTGTCTATCACCGTTTATATGTTTTCACTTTTGGTCTTGGTCTGATTTAATTTTTCTCATCTCCTTTTTGGTTTTAAAATTTTTTTTCGCTTCCCCTCTCTGAACAATCGTCCAGGCCGCTCCAGCAAATTCTGCTGACAGGCACCGGGAGCTAGCTGCTAGAGAGAGAGAGAGAGATGGAGAGAAGAATGGGAGAGAGAGAGACAGAGAGAGAGAGGAGAGAGAAGAGAGAGAGAGAGAAGAGTGGGGGAGAGAGAGGTGGACTGGAGGCTGGTTCTTCGTCTGCTGTTCCTTCAGTATCGTTATCGTCCTGTTACAGAAAAAAAAATAAAGATTATTTTGAAAATAAAATAGAAAAATCATCTAAGTTTTGTAAATGACTCTTCAGCGTTGAGGGGAGAAAAAGCAGAATATACTTTGTACACGTCGAATCTTGTAAAAATGCAAAAAGAAAACATTTTAGGGATGAATCTGAAACCAGATCTATTCTGTCGCTCTATACTGTACGTGTATGTATTTCTTTTTTCTTTTTTTTTTTTTTTTTTTTTTACAGACAGCAACCATGTTTATCAGTGTTTCTTTTAAATTGTTTTAGTAACTCAGTATTTTATAGTTAATCAATAAACAGATGGAACTGTACTGTGGCTGTGTCTCTGAGTCTGTGGCAGGAAAACAATGATTTTTAAAGACGTTTGTGTTCCTATTAAACTGCACTTTTCATTTTCATCCCCCTCTTTGACTCGCCTTGTTCCCCTCAGTGATAAAACTGCACGAAGAACTTTCAACTCCTAACTTTTACTTTGTCGGACACAACATCGTGACGAGGTGGCGTGAGATACTAACAAAGGAGTTTATGAGCTATACTGCAATCAGCCACTAGGGGGTGATCGAGATGCCTTTACTTCATTTTTGCGGAGCTGTCATGTCGTCCATCTTTATAAAGCCTAATATGAAGCTGCAACCAGCTGCCAGTTAGCTTAGCTTAGCATATAGTCAGGAAACGGAGGGAAGCGGTTAGCCTGGCTCTGACAAAGCTAATGAATGAACACGATATATTACAGGAGCTTAAACCACTGTGCATTGTAATGTACGAATGAAACAGAAAAGACATAACATGTTAATTGGGGGGGGGTTTCATCAGCTTTGGACAGAGCTAGGCTAGCTGTTTCCACCTGTTTCCTGTCTTTATGCCAGGCTAGGCTCACTGAACTTTAATGTTTTTGTGCCTGTTTCAGTTTGCGAGGTCTGTCCCTTTAATCAACAGTGGACTCCATCAGGCCTCCATTTTGGCAGCCCAGTAATGAAGCTGCTGGTTGTAATAAAATGGAGGAAAGTTCAGCTTCCTCTGCAGAGCTGACCGCGGGAGACACATTTTCCACCACTGACCGTTCATGACTCTGCACTCTGAGAGCTGCCAAGGGTGTGTGTCTGTCTGTGTGTGTGTGTGTGTGTCTAAGTGTGTGTGTGTTTTCTAGATTCCTGTGTGTCCACGTGTAATTAAATCTTTGCTGACGTGAACTGAGCGTGTTCCTGTTTCATGGTGAGAGCAGCAGTCTGAGCTTCGGCCGCCTCGTTTCCCCCAAAGGACCAAAATCAGCACAACATCAGAAGCTGCAGGGAGCTTCCTCCTCCGACACACACACACACACTCACACACACACTCACACTCACACACACTCCATCCTGCCTCAGCAGCTCACACACCCTCCAGTGGGTGTGTGAGCATGCACTGCTCTGATTGGCTGACACCACACGAACACAGGTTTTCTATAGGCTGAGCTTTCATTACAGTTTGAGCAGAGGGAGCCAAGATCCAAGTGTGTGTGTGTGTGTGTGTTGTGTATAGGTAGCCTATCTATGTGTGTGTGTGCGCCCTCTTTACTGTTGAATCCCCCCCCACCTTCGTGTGTGTGTACATTTATCTCGATGAGGAGCCTTTTGAGCAGAGACCCTACGGAGTGAGGAGGTTTAACCAACCTACACTTTATCAAAGGGCCGTTTTTAGTATGCAGGGTTAGAATCAGGCTTGTGTGTGTGTGTGCTCTTGTACAGCTATCTTTGTGAGGACCAGTTTGAGTCTTCAACCTACGGAGTGAGGACATTTTGGCCGGTCCTCACTTTGTGACCCCCCCTTTAATGGACTGTTTGGGGGTTAAGACTTGGTTTTAGGTTTAGGGTTGGTTTAGGTTAGGTTAAGGGTTAGGCATTTAGTTTGGAGGGTTAGGGTAAGGGGCTAGGGAATGCATATTGCTGATGCGTGTCCTCACTAAGATAGCTGTACAAACGTTTGTGTGTGTTAGTTTCCAGTTTCCCAGGAGACAAGTCTCTAAGTGAGGAGGCGTTAAAACGCAGAACAGTTTGAGAGGATTGTTATTTCAGTCTGGAGTCTGCTCACTAACTCACAACTTCAAGTCTGTTTTATCACAAAGAAAGAAAGTTTTTTTTAGTTTTATTATATTTACAACTCAAACTCTTCCTCCTCCTCCTTCCCTCTGTCTGTCTCCGTCCTTCCTTCTCAGCTCCGTCCCTCTCAGTTTACTTTACCGCCCGAAGCCTCCTTTGTGAACAGGGCTTTTTCCCCATCATACATTGTGACATTGCTCTGGTGCCACTGGGACCATAAACAATGGTCCTGTGCAGTTCATCTTTGGAGCTGATGTTTTGAGTGTCGAAGAAACAGTTACAATAAGAAACAACTTCTTGGTTACAGACGTAGGAATAATCTTGCACCCTCTACATTTTAGTATATGTACTGTATGTACGCATTGCATGTGTGTGTGTGTGTGTGCGTGTGCATGCGTCCTTTGTTTTCCGCGGCTTTTGATCTCTTTACACTCTGTCTCTTGTTCTTTTGCATCTTGTGATCAATTTGAATGTGAAATGACAACTGAGCCTCACAAATATTAGTTCAGAGCGCGATACCACATCGATGTGTGTGTGCATGATGTGTGATGTACTGCATATCAATTAGCTATCTATTATTCATGCTGACAACATAATGAATGAAACATCACAGTCTTTGTATTTCAGGCATGTTTACTTGTCTTTCTCTCTCTCTTTCTCTCTCTCTCTCTCACACACACACACACACACACACACACACACACACACACAGGCAGCTGCCGTTGTGGGCTCACAGGCAGGAGTGACAATGTGAATGAAATCTCATTGTAACTGTGAAGACGAGGCGATGCCCACTGAATACCTGACGGCTGAATCCAGCATCTCGTCCTAATGAAGGAGCGAGGACTTCATTTACTCTGAGGAGGAAGGACACTGTTTCCTCTGACTGTCCAGCTGCCAAAAAACCCAGAGAGGAGAAGAGGTGATGACAAAGTTGATGTGAGATTCATCCGATTTGTCTTCATTTGTAAAAACTAAAAAGTGAAGCCAAAAACCGTCTCGGTTGCCCCCTGGTGGCTGGCATAGGTAATAAATCCAGCCTCCTCTATGTAAGTGGAACAAACTAAAACGTCCAGTACATGTCCAATAAACCACTAAGATGGTTTTAAGGTAGTTATTTTCTTTATTTACAGAGTATGAGCAGTAGCACTTTAATGATCACAGCTTTGTAGAAATCTATGGTGCATTAAACTGTGAAAATGCAGTAATTACATATTCAGTCAAAGCTGATATCTATTTTGACATGTTTTTATAAATGTATAATTTAAAGGTGTCACTATAACAATATACTTTTCTCCACGGATGTTTTCTGTTATGAAAATATATAAACTTCATAGATAGATAAATTAAGATTCATTAATTCCAAATAAATGTGCGGCAGGTAAATTCAGTAATGGAAAATAAAACGGATCCACTAGTAGCTTAGCTTAGCAGAGTAGAAGCTAAATGCTAACTTACATCTTAGCTTTGGATTAAAGAGGAAATTCATGATGTGGTTTTGCTTGAATTCCTTTTGATTTAAATTGTAAATTCATTCATCACATTCATCAATTTTAATGTTATTAATAAATGTTAAGAGAGCTGAAAGAATATTTGTTGACTCCTCATATTCCCTCTTTTTTGCAGAGGTCAGTGTAATTTATTATAATTTATATAGATAAATTAAAATAATTTATTAAAAAATATATATAATTATTATTTACTAATATTTGTATTGTTGTAAAATCTAAAATAAAATCTAACAAGACAGAGAATGAAATGACCTGAGGGAGATCAAGGCTGCCCCCTGTAGGTGAAGGCCGTCACTCACCGCCCAGGAAGTTAAGTGTCGTCTTTCATTTTTATTTCCTGTTTCACAGACACAGAGTTTTTATTGTCCTCTATCCGTCCTACTTACGAGATGTATCTGTGCATCGTGTCACTTATCAAGGCGCCTCTGTCTCTCCTTCTAACCAATCCCTTCTTCTCTGACTCTCTCTCTTCTCTCATCCATCACCGCTCGCTCCCTCTCTCCCCTCATCCCTCCAACCCTTCATATTTCAGCCATTTTTCTTCATCCTCCTCCCTCTCTCTCCTGCCCTCCTTCACCTTGGTTACATTCCCCTTTTTCTCTGTCTTTGTTTCCTCTCTCTGTCGCTCCTCTGCTGCTTGTCATCCATCTCCACCCTCCTCCGCCTCTGGAACTCCAAATATAACCTGTGTTTATCTTCCTCTGTCTCCCTCACTTTGTTCTTTTTGGCTTTGCTCCTCTGTTGAGTCAAGTTTTATTTATGAAACGTGAAAACAGAAGAAGAGCGAGAAACCTCAGGAGGAAAAAAATCCCCTCTTCTCTGAGGGACAGATGTGCACAGATGTTATATACAGAAGTGACACATTTACAATATGGAGCTGATTGAGAATTAACTCTTATTTGGGACAAACGGATACGAGACAACACACGTTCTCAATGCAACTAGAAAATACATGAGAAAACACTGCATCTCTAAATGTGTAAAACCATGCAAGCTGCAGGGTGGCATGGTGGGCCAGTGGTGGCCACGCAGCAAGAAGGTTCAAATCCCATCTTGACCAGGGTATTCCTGTGGGAGTTTGCATGTTCTCCCTGTGTTTGTGTGGGATTTCTCTGCTTCGTCCTCTAAATTGTCCGTAGGTGTGAATGTGAGCAGCTGATTGGCCCAGTGAAACACTGGCGTCCTGGTGAACCCCACCTCTCACCCTAAATCAGCTGGGATTGGACGGACGGATGGATGTCCCATAAGTGATTATGTTTTCTTCAGAAATGTCTCCTTTACTTTAACTGTGTTCGATCCAAACCACAGAAACAGCAGCAATTCCACTTGTAGCTTTCTCAAAATCAATAAACTGCCATTATCCATTCAAACAAACAAGCTGATTGCGGAGAAGATTGACTCTGCATTTTGTATTTCATGGCCTAAAGTGATGCTGATTAACGGCCCAACAAGGAGCAGGAAACAGGTCGGATACAAGATGTGTGTAATGATCCTCGTGTGGGAGGGAGCAGGGCGGTTACAACTTTAAAACACTGAGCGGAGAACAGAGCACCAGACCTCCGTTACCCTTCAACTCTCTTTCTACCTTATTCTGTCTCCTCCATCCTTCCTCTCCTCCTGCTCCTCCTGCTCCTCCTGCTCCTTCTGCTCCTCTCTTCCTATGTGGAGCAGAATGACTAATGATCAGTTGCTCTGTTTCACGCCAGAGACATTCTATCCCTGCAGCTACACCCAGAATTAGCACACACACACACACACACACACACACACAACACACACACACACACACACACACACACACACACACACACACACTCATGTGAGCATGCATGTTCACACACTAAGTCAGACACACTTTAAAGAGTCAACCAGAACACTTTGCCCTCTGAACACTATGAACACAAGTCGGATTGTGTGTCTTCTGCAACCGAAAAGGTCAAAGGTCAAGAAAGTATAGGAGAATTTCGCTTTGCAAGATTTTTTCTTGAATTCTTCCGACACAGATATGAATGAGATGCTAATAAAAGACACAACCTCTGATCTGTGAAACAAACTCTCCTCTGGAATCTGGAATCTGTTTGCACTGCACTGACCATGCTCTGCACAGCGGCGCTCCCTGCTGGAGAGAAGCAGTAAACAAAGATTTCTTTAAGGCCCTACAGCTTCATTTCATCCATCGATCCCTCCAGGGAGAATTCAGAGTCTTGCTCAAGGGCACTTCAGCAGGGAAGATGTTTATCTGAGGACAACCAAGCAGCGTTTCTCCTCTCTGGTGACAAATTAAGACCAAATTTGTCCAGATGAAACCTGTCACCCAAACTCAGACACTTCTCTGAAATAACAAAAACATATTGTGAGGTTTTGTGGTGACGACCTGTTTTGCTCACAGCTGTTTAAACAGAAGAGGGAAAAATATCCCCACGGGCTAAATGCGGTCGCTTCCTGTTTTGACAGACACAGAGAAGCTGTGATCTGAACCACACTGAGTGAAAAGGTCTCTTCTGCTTCCATCTAAATACGTGACAGCAGGAAAAAGGAACAACGCACACAAAGATATTAACAACTGTTTATTTAGCTGCTGATGGTAAAACGTCGAGCACAGACAGACTCTGGGATGTTAAAGTGAATTCATGAAGCTCATGCTCAATAGAATTAAAGGAGAATTTTGCACCTGCTCTGAAAGTTTCAAGATTAAACAAAACAAATATTCTTTTAGGGCAGAAATGTTTGGATTTAAATATTGAGAGTTAAATCCACATCCAGGCCTGGTTCACCTCATGGGATAATTTCCCTGTCACTACTTAATGCAGCCAGTCGGGGCAATAATCAATCCTTTAATTATATATATATGATTTTCATCAAAAGCTAATCAAACACCCAACCACCAGGCAATAATGACACCGGCAGAGAAGCCAAAGCTGAAGCTCTAAGAATAATCACATAATCTGATGATCTGATTTACAGTGATAGCACCTTCTGGATATGCAACACCATTCTCTCTGCACCACACTGATATTTCACAGTGTCTCAGTTACTGTAGAAACTCTTTGCTGTGAATGGTGAGAAACATTGGGCGTTATCGCACTGATAAAAATAGGCGGCCATGGCAAGCTGACAAATATTCAACCTTGGGGATGAGATAAAAAGCGGAATAATAAGTTTGACTACCCGCCCCCGTGTGTTTGCATGAGACAGCTCAGTCACTGCAGCTGTGGAGTGAATGTCGTTCACCCACAGCAGTGAAATAACCTCCAGACTCCAGTCGCCTCTGCCACGGTTAAGAAAACACTGCCTTGTGTCACAATGTTAAAGAAAGAGATTTCAAATATTCCTGGATCCAGACCCTGATCTGAAAACTGCACCAACATTTAATGTTTTTTTGTTTTATACCCATTCAACCTCTTTCCCCCAAGTTTCGTGTGAATCCCTTCAGTTGGTTTTCCTAATCTTTCAAACAACCAGACCTGCATCACCTACTTGGCATCTCTCAGCCCTTTGCACTGTGCAGTTGGCTTCTGTTTTTTATTTGGGGGGGGGGGTTGAAGCTTGTTGATAAACTCTTGATAAGTCACTGACGTCAGAAACATGTCCTGAAATGATCAATTATTCATCACCAATGAAAAGGAAATCCACCCAGTTCAGTTACAGGATGTTATTAATAGGATTTTAAAGTGAAACAATCAAAGTGTCATTATTTCCACTCAACAGTTCAAAGTCAAACTGGTCTTTATCACAAACCACTACGCTAATCTAAAGAAAACCACACCCGTCACTTCAGTTGATGCAAATCTATGTTCACTTCAATTCTCCACAGGCGGAGGAGAAACGGGAGCGAGGAGACTTTTCGTGTCCTTTAATGAGACACTGGACCAAAAATACCTAAAAAAACACCTTGAAACCAGCAGCTCAGTGAGAGCGGAGGGGCCCCGGGGCAGTGGGGCCCCCTCAGCACAGCAGGGAGCCTAGGAATGAGGTTAGCTCCCGACGCCACCCTCGCCATTCTTCAAACAGCGCAGGCTGTCGGCTCCATTCAGGCCGTCACCTTCATAATGTAGTGCACTTTGTGGCGTTCCACAGACACAGGCCTGTTTTCTTCATAATGCATAAAGAGCGAGTCTCCTGTCGCTGAAAGATTCATCGAATCCAACGGGAAACACGGAGGAACTAAGAAGTGGAGGAGGTTCCTGCATCTGTGTCGGGAGGACAAAAAGGAAATAGGTGCTTTTGGATAATTTCTAGAAAGACAGTAGAGCGAATACCTCAAGCTTCTCACTCATAGATGACCCACACGACATCCTTCCACCAAGTTCCGTGACAATCTGTTCAGTACTTTTTGAGGAATCCTGTTAAAAAACAAACAAATAAACTGACAAACAGACGAACGGGGTGAAATAAAAGCTCTCCGCTGCCTCCAGTGCATTTTATTCTGTAAATGTACAACTTGAGATTCACTCTTTACTCGGCTACGAACACTGATCAGGAAACAGGCAAACCTTTTTGGCACTAATCGTCTTTTCCCCCCAATAATCATCACGTGGACGTTAAACACAGACACAGTTCAGAGGGACAAAGACAAAAACAAAGATTTATACCAACGTTTTGTTCTCGACTCAGGATGAGGCAGAAATCTGCTTCCTCTTCTTTTACCGTTATTCATTTTAACAGCTTTTCTTTTTTTTTTTTTAGATATACAACATAAGGCTGAAAAGAATGAGAAAGAAAATAAATACAACAGAAGCTTTTTTCATTTCAGATCAGACAAACAAGCAGATGGAGGATTTAAGCACATTTCTTTTCTTTTGGTGATACGTCAGTGTGAGTCAATTCAAACTCCACAAATCAAAAGGGTTTCGACAGCTTCAGGTCTGATAAACTGTAACTGTACATGTTCTAATTCTGTGTCTCAGTGGTGTCGGTACTAAATACGTCCTTTTATATCAAATTCTTATTGTTTTTCTCTTCCTGTAAAATATAACAAGACTTTTGTTGACTCACCCTGAGCTCAGGAGTGTTTACATACATTCATATGAGGAGTGTGTTGATTAACTGTCATTAACCTTAATGTCACTGTTTATGTCTCTGTGCCGGAAACAGCCGGTGGTCAGGGGCGTTCTCAGGTTTTCCATCTGTCCTTCTCATCCTCGTGAACACGATATATACAGAACGTTCAGTTGGACTCAAAGGTGAATTGATTTGACTTTGGGGGGGTGGGGGGGGTCAAGGGTCACAGTGACCTCATGTTCTTGTGAATGTGAAACATCAGGATTAACCTTTAGGGAATTTCATTTCATCCTTGACACGCATTCAGTTGTACTCTGAGATGACCTGACTGGAATGCCGAAGGTCAAAGGTCAAGGTAACTGTGACATCATAAAAACCTATTTTTGCCTCGTGAACATTATTATTATCTTGGGGATCAGATTTCAAAGGTCGAGGGTGAAGTGGGCTCACAGAACCTGTTGTTTGGCCTCTGGAACATAAAATCAAGTCTCTGCCTTTAGAGAACGACTTCGAATTTAAACCGATTACAACTTGGACTCAAAGATGAACTGATTCGATTTCAGGGGTCAAAGGTCACAGTGATTTCATATGAGACTGAAACCGTCTGGCTGGTGGAGCCGAACCACCTCAGGGCAGTAAGTTTGGTTTTAGATGGTAAAGTACGAGGATTTTTATCCCATTAGTCAAATCAAATCACCACGGATAGAAAACAGTGTCAGAAAACATCCGTCTTACTTTCATCTGACGACTTCAGTTCATGAAAATGCAAACACATGTGACCTAAGACACAAGGTCCCCGTGAAACCTGTGAGACGCTCGTCCCCTCGCTGGGAGACGCCACTTGACCGGACGCATGCAGATGATAATTACGCTGTGAGACATTCGAGGGGCTGACATGTGCACAGCTCGTGTTCTTCACCTCCGGGGGGGGGACATGTGAAGGTCACTGGATCACCGGGCTGGAGAGTGAGCGAGTTCACTAATCTGCTACATTTCACTGGTTAACATCATTTCCTGCGACGCTACATTTCGCTCTTTGTCCCTTTCGTCCACCTTCATTTCGCCAATGAGCCGAATCCAAGCGTGATTTGGATGAAAGGAGAATCCGTCTGTCCGTGGTCCGTCAGTCTGTGCTGCTTCTCCCTCCAGGGTTAATGTGAGTAAATGGCTGCGTGTGTGTGTGTGTGTGTGTGTGAGTGTACATGTATGTGTGTGTTTACAGCCTTAATGTGTTACTATGACATTCAGTAGCCTGTAGCGTTGGCAGTCGTGTGCACGTTGAGCGTGGAGAAGTGTGTTCCTGCTCCCGGAGCGGTGAAGCTGTAAGCTGCGTACGCCACCGCGGAGCCCACCATCAGGCCGGTCATGTAAGAGACTGTCATGGTGTTTCCTGCAGAGAGACGCAGAGTGATGTGGATACAGAGAGAGAACAGAGGAATAGCTTTTAAAGAACATGACGGGGGAAGCAGGGGGGGAGCAGATACTGTCATTAACCTCATTCTCAGCTGAAGCATCAGCCTCAAACTCAATAGTGTGTTTATTTTGCACTAAATCACAAACAGTGAACCTGAAATGTTTAGATGTGAGTCTGATAAACTCCATGTTTTGAAATTTAGGACCTCGGGTAAAAGAGCCAAGAGTCAAACGTGTTCCTAAGATGTTTTTCCAGTACATCTAAGATTGAACAAGGTGAACCACTCACCTGCCAGCTCCCTCTGTTCGGGCGGCACTTTGCCAGCAGCCTGGATCATGGGCACAGACCCAAAGTATCCGTTGGTGACTCCCATGAGGAGGGAGAAGAGACAGGGCCAGGCCGGGTGGGACAGGATGGGCGCACTGGCCGGGTACACACACATGACGAACAGCGGGATGAAGACCACCCTGAGGCAGGAGAAGAAGAGCAGGCGGCCTCCAGACCAGTCGTACGGCAGCGCTGCCAAGATCTGAGGAGCAGGAGAGACGTCAAGTGAAGCTGTCACTGTCAACAGAGACAATGTGAAAGTGTCTTTGTCTCTGTAGTGCAAATTAAATCCCAGACTCTTGGGAAGTGTGGAATGAAAAAGGATCTTTCCCACACTGTTTGAGAATATATGAATATAACCAGACATAAATCACTTTTAGTGGTTCCCAGATAAATGATAAATATAAACTTTATAAAACAAACCTCACTGGATTCAAAAGCTAAAATAACTCAACTCACTTCAAAGTGATTTTAAACCTGTGGTGATGAACCTCTAAATAACACTGGTTTGGGTTGAGTTTACTTTGGCTTAAACTGGGAATAACTTCAATAACCTTTTTTGCCACATGGGGGCACTAGACACATTTAACTTGCCTCTGTGTGTGTGTGTGTCCTATTATTCTATTCTACCTTCATCTCCTAAAATTAGTATCTGCTTTATGTGGTGCAGCATGTGACACCGTGTACGCAGGAGAAGATTGAGCCCATTTCTACAAAACACCAATGCACCTTCTAGACTGAAAATCCATCATGTGGCCTTCGATCCTACTTTAAGAAACACTGACACCTCATTAGCATAAACTTAAAATAGAGCTCATAAGTGTAAAAGACATTTCGTTTGCATATACAACTCCACGCCCATCATTGTTTCTTCTTTCATAGCAGCCGTCTACTTATGAAAATGAATTCAGCGATAGTTGTATTAAATGATTATGGATAGAAATGACCTCGGTGTGAGTCAATATACAAACAGTCTTGAACACGTCACCTTGCCAACGAAGTCGGACATGTTGAAGGTGGCCATGATGAGGATGGGCAGCCACTCCCCTAACATGGGGTTTCGTATCTCGGACTCCAGCCCGGGGAACAGGCACAGAGTGATGCTGTAGGTCACAGCGATCGACAGCATGTAGGCCCAGATCACACGGGACACCACGTAGCGGTGCACGATCATGTCTGAAGGGAGGAGACGCACAAACACAGGAAAACATCAAACTCTTCACGACAACCTCTGGGTTAGGATTTAGTTTTTCCACTTTTTTCAACATTTTCTTTGATTTCTCTGTGAATAATTGATGGGTCTTGATGAAAAGACATATTTGGGGGACTGGAATTTCTGAGTTATCCTAGAAATGAATCTCTAGTGAATTTAACTGTGGTTCAGAAAGGGGACTATTGGCAACTGTGGGGGGGGGAGACACGACAGTACCGCGGACTCCAGGCCAGCTCGTCCTTATCTTGGCTTTCGGGGCATCAAATCGCACATAGGTTCCTCCCACAAATTCCTCAACGCCTTCCTCTGTGGAGGTCGGAGCCGTCCCACCATTTCCCTGAAGAGAGACAGAGAGAGACACATTCAAGCACAGAGCTCCTTCAGTTAGTTTATATTAAGCTTCCACATGAGGGACAACAACACGACGTTAACTCCTCAAGTTCAAATGTTAATCCTACAACGATGGCTGAGTGGTTTGTGTGTCCGGCTGCTCCTCCACACCCCGTCCTCCATTTCCCGCCAAACTCTCTCCAAACAAGGTTCAGGTTTCTTATCATTTCATTTCATTTTTGATGTTAAATATATATGTTTTACTATCCAATCTTTTATTTTGAAATCCAGGATCCTATGCCACCAGAAATATAACTGAAGACGAAGAAGGAGGAGGAGGAGGAGAAGTAATGAACATATTTAAAATATCATATGAACTATTATGACATGGGGAAACCTGATGAGTTGATGTTGGAGCATATTTGAAGAACACAAACAGTTCATGAAGACGACACTAGAGGCATCACACACACACACACACACACACACACACACACACACACACACACACACACACACACACTCAAAACACAGCAGTGGTTTGATTTCCTTCCTTTCTAACGGCTGCATGACATCAGCTTTTTATGGCAGCAGCTATTAGAGAGGACGACTGTGACTGGCTGCAGGTTGATGCAATGATGTTAGAGCGACTGCAGAGTGCACACACACACACACACACACACACACACACACACACACACACACACAGACACACACACACACACACACACACACACACAGAGGGAGATAAGGCCACAAGCACACATTTTATTTTTATCCAAACATGTAGACAACTCCCTCTACTGCTTATTTCCAAACACACTTCAAATGCACATCACTCAGGTGTGCACAAGAATTTACCCACGCAGACACACACACACACACACACACACACACACACACACACACACACACACGCACAGTAAGAGAGATCCATTAGCTGATTGGAGGGACTCGAGGGCCAGAAGGCACCACTCTTCTTGATTATCCCATGATATAGAGCGCCGCCTTGGTTTCCCCTGGCAACCAGAACAAAGAGCTGCCTGAATCAGCCCCCAGATGAAGAACACATCACACACACACACTCACACACACACATACACACACGCACCCACACACTACTGTAACACACAAGGGGGACCTCCCTCATGCACTTACGTTTGTAATACAAACTGCAACATGCACATATGAGAAGACGACAGCCTGAGGTGCCCTGTTTTCCTTTGAGGGCTCTGAACACACACACACACACACACACACACACACACACACACACATTCAAACACACACTCTCACACACACACACTCACACAGATGGTGCTATGCGAAATATTAGCTCCATGTCTGAAAGCGTGACTACAAAGGGGTGTGTCCTCCTCTCGTGTCACTTCTTTCTGTGTCCTCCTCTTCGTCCTCACCTCTTCTCCTCTTTCTTACTTTCTTTCAGTTTTGTTATTTATGTCGTGATCCACCCCCCCCCACTTTCTCTTCTGGGCAATCTGCCCACGTTCTCTCTCTATTCGCAGGAGACCTCCACCTCTCCTCTTCTCTCTCAAACTGTCTCCACCCCCCCCCCCACAGCCTCGTCCTCTTCTCAATGTAAAAAAGCAAAACCAAGATGATTCTGCATTTTTCAACACACACACACACACACACACACGTCACGTTGAAATCAACAATTTCGTTGCATGACACAACAGTTTTGAGCGCTGATGTTGCCTGTTTTCTGTTGTTTGTCGTTGCAACATTTATATCGTGTTCAGAACATGAAACATGGACAAGGAACTTTAATGAAAGATTGATGATAGGTTGTAAATAAAGATGGATGACACATCCCCCAGTCTGCACTGTGGAGACCAGGGAATGGAGCCATGGAGAAGCGGAGTCAGTCTCAGGGTTCAATCATCAGGTTTCACCCCGTTTTTATAGCATCAAATTACTAATTAAAACCAAATTTACCAGAAAAACTTACACTTGGACATAGATCAGTGTGATAAGAACTACCTAAAAATACAGAAACCATCTTTGAGAAAAATGTACTTTGACTTTTTCATTTGGGCCATGTCCCATCCACTAACATGGAGGAGGCAGGGTTTATGACATATGCTGCAGCAAGCCACCAGGTGGCAATTGAGACACTTTGGCTTCACCTCATGTTGTCCATCTTTATATACAATCACATACTCAACATAATTTGAAAAGACTTCTAAAGTCACATTTAGAAAAAGCACAGTATAGTCCCGATAGTGTCCATAGACTTACAAATCTTACTTCCTCTGCAGTGACGTCATGATGGACCCTGTATCCGGTCCCGTTGTCTCGGGGGTCGTGACCTTTGCCCGGGCCTTTGCCCTGGGCGTGGTTGGTGTAGTAGCGGACAAATCGTGAGCGCCGGACCAGCAGGTGCAGCAGGAAGCAGAGCATCTCCATGCTGATGGAGACGAGGAAGAAGATGAGCGTGTTCCTCCTCTCGTCTTTGATCAGCAGCTTGGTGAAGATGCGCGACAGGGAGATGATCACTCCGGCTGTGCCTGGACGTCCAGGAGACAGAGAGACAGGTGAGAACAGAGGACAAATACACCAGATGTCTTCGTCTGTGTCTGTGTGAACTTACTCTCTCCAGTCATCACTCCCTGTGTGTACCTCTTGGGCAGCATCCCCATGTAACCATAGAAACTGGACTGCTGCACTGGGGGGGGGAGGAAGTGGAAAACAGTGTGAACAGTGGCTTGATATTCAACAACACTTTATTTAGAGTCACGACTTCCTGGACCTCCAGAAAACACTCGAGAGAAGCGGCTCTGACTCTCTGACACTCTGTGTTCACACTCACAGTAACAAGAAGGAAACTGGCTCAGTGAATGAAAGTCATTAGCAGCAACTGACAAATAAATCTTTACACATCTTGTATTTATATCTACTCCTGTATTATACATAGAGCATCAATATTCATAGGATCTATGGGGAAATAGTACAGATCCTGATTCACCATTCAAAATATTCTGAGGGAAATGTCTGGCTCTGTTGCTGCTAAAGGTTAAATAACAAGTTCACCAACAAGTTGCTAACTTTGTTGTTGATTTGCCGTTTGGTGCTGAGCTTACAGCAAAACTGCAAAACCAAAAGAATGAGTGAAAATAGACCAAAACGCTCAGTAGAATTAAGGGGATTAGGTGAAATCCTTCACCCCAAACTCAATTTACATTGATTTGATATCAAACTGGTGCTAAATCGGATCAACTGCAGCGACATATCTGAGATTTTTGGGTTATTTTACAATCACCTGCTCCAGATCATCTGATTTTCCACCATAAAGAGGTGACGACAGTGGTGAGTGAAAACAAATCCAATGTGACTCAAGCAGTTGTTTGAGTCTGTGGGTGAAGGTTTGTGCAAAAGGTTTATTTTGTGTTGTGGCACCGATGGAAACATTCACACGACAGATAGGAAAGCTTCGGTAGTACCTGTACATCCGAAGGCCACCACCCCCACCGACACCAGGTTGACGATGTAAGCCTGTCTGGTGGTGAACTTCGCCAGCCAGACGTCAAAGACGCTGACGAAGATCAGAGGCCCCAGAGCAAAGATGTAACCTGCAGACAGACGGACAGTGAGACAGACGGACAGTGAGACAGACGGACAGACAGTGAGACAGGGAGGAGACATCACTGAACTGGGTCATGTTGTGACTGCACAGAACACATATTGACAGGGCCAGCGCAGTAGACAAGCATCACTTTCAACTGAGGTCCGACCCTCTCCAGAGACGAGCTCCTGCGTAGACAACACACTTCAAAAGACTCACGGATGCAGGCGGAGTTATTTTAAGCTGCAGGAGGTTCAGCGGTGGAATCGCTCTCTTACAAACACGGAACATGTGCAGAGATATGCTGCTTCTCCTCGGGGGACATACATTTTTAAAGAACCTTCCTCAAAAATCACACGACTAGGCTGAAAAAAGAAGTAATAGTTCTGTTGGTCACCAATATTAGTGTTTTACTGCAGATTAGAAATCACATATTTGATTGAATCCGTCCAGGATCAGTCTTAATGTTTTATATACCTGATGTAAAATATGCTCCGATGTGCACTTGTATACGAAGGGTTTTCTTTTCCCAGAGCGCCACTCACAAGTGAGACACAGGCTTAGTTCTTATAATGAGAAATATTGCACAATTAGAGATTTGTGTGTGTGTGTGTGTGTGTGTGTGTGTGTGTGTGTGTGTGTGTGTGTGTGTGTGTGTGTGTGTGTGTGTGTGTGTGTGTGTGTGTGTGTGTGTGTGTGTGTGTGTGTGTGTGTGTGTCACTCACCCACAGTTATTCTGGTGTGCAAGCTGAGTCTCTCCACCAGCACGTTGTTGAGGATCACGGCCATCAGAGCCACGATGATGTATGTCAGACTCATGTCGAACACGATGGACGTGCCTGCAACAAACACACACATGAGAGCCGTGACCCCTGGGAGCTAAACACGAACGTGCACTCTGCAGGTGTGTGCATGTGGGGGCTTATCTGTGCTCGTGCATTTTTACACCTTTAAACTTCTGGTGCAGGTAGTCCACATCCGTAATGAAGCTGTTGTAGGGAAGCAGGAAACCCACTCCGGCCAATAGCATTGCAAAGTAGATGCCATGGTAACGGTCGTCAGGGATCGGCTCCTCACAGTCTGCACGGGAAACGATGGAGTCAAGGGTCGG
Organism: Hippoglossus hippoglossus; assembly: GCF_009819705.1. Lineage (NCBI taxonomy): Eukaryota > Metazoa > Chordata > Actinopteri > Pleuronectiformes > Pleuronectidae > Hippoglossus > Hippoglossus hippoglossus. The sequence goes on from NC_047158.1 coordinate 19,634,150, forward strand.
GGAATTAATACGGGCGACATCAGTGGGGAGAGAAATGAGTTTAAAACATCTGAATGAGGTCTGAGTCCGTCGCTCTGCATCTTCATCACAGCTGATGAGGAAGAACGTGGCCGTGGCTCAGCTGCTGATGCTGGAGACCTCGCTCCTGTTGTGCTGATGAAAGATTGATCAGAGGAATTGTTGATGAATCGTCGGACTAGCTGCTCAACGCGTGTCAGTTAAAACCTTAACTTATTACGTTTTGCAGCTGATTCGGTTTCGCGGTGAAACTGTGATGTGCAGGATCTTTATGTAACTGTTTATAATCCTCCTCTAATCCTCCCAGCCCACTTTAAATGGCTCCAAAGGATTTCTGAGCATTTTGATTTGACAGCACACTGAAGGGGAAAACATCTTAACGATGCATTTAATTAATTCTAAAAGATTTTTATTTTCCCACTCATCTGTTGATGGGTAATAACCTGCATTTAGCTCCTAGAAGCATCCACACGATTTTCATTTGCAAGCAGGTCAGATTCACAGCAGCAGAGACAGAAGAAGAAAAGATGAGCGGCTGCAGAAAGTCAAACCTTGACTTTCGCTGCTCACCATGTGTGACTGATGCTTCAGGGCGAGAGGATGGATTCTCCCTTTGTAAGGTTCCTGTTTAGGGATCATTTTTCTGTTTGTTTGCTTGGGGGAGATGAGTTTTATGTTTCTCTCCTTAAAAAAAACAAGACTCTCCTGGGTTTTTCTTTCAACATGTTTGACCCCATCACACATCCAAAGGATAAATATCCCAGAACTAATACATCCCCCTGTAATGACCAATTCAAATTCAAGATAAATGTAAATAAAGATGGAGGACGTGTCTCCACTTTCCTCCAAGATTCTGAGTTTGTCTTTCTGCAGAAGGCAGATTGCTCTTGTATACTCGTTCTGTTTTGTCGTCAGCAGACGGAGGTGGATGGAGACTGACGGCTGCAGGAGAAAGAGAGACAGAAGCAGAGGATAAAGGGATGCAGGGGGGGGGGGGGGGGGGGGGGGTTCTGAGAATCTCGGCCTCTCGCTGTGTGTCCCTGGTCTCTTCTGATTTGATTAAAGTGCCCTTTGTTCAACCTGTGTAACCAGGCAACAGAGCAATTGTCTGTGAACAGACCTGCTGTGTTTTATATACACTTCCTTTATTTCCTCTCTCTCCTGTTGCTGTTTTCACTCACGTCACCGTCATGTGTACAAACACATTCAAAATCCAACACTTGCATATTCAATTCAGCCTCACTCATTACAATAACTGCCATCGTGCCGGCAGCTCGTCACTTTTAGGGTAAAGACCATGAAACGTACAAAAAGATGGACGACACGACGTCCCCCTTTGAAGTGAACCCAAACCATCTCCTCCATGTTAGTGGATCGGACATGGACCAAATCAAAGAGTCAAAGTACACGTCAAAATACATTTATCTCAAAGATGGTTTTAGGGAACCTAATTCTTATCACACGGTTTTAACTGGTTATTTGATCTTTTAAAAAATAAAGTGAAACATCATGATTGACAGCTGAGACTGACGAGCGCAGGAACTGGCCGGACTTGGCGATGACAACTGGGAACACTGGGAATCACACACGAGACCAAACAAGTCTCCGATGGGATAATACAAACTGTACCACAGAGATATCGCTCCAATCAATTTACAGTGAATTATGGAGGAGATTCTGAGTGTGATTTTGTAGCCTTCACATGTTCATTGTTTTCTTTCCACCTCCTGAGTATAAACACGCAGAGGAGAACATTATACTGCTGCTGGTTGTGCTTCTCTTGATGTATTAAAAGACAAAGGTGTTTCCTGTCTATTTATTTTCTGTGTGGATCTAATCACACGGTTTTCCTGCTGTTTTTCGGAGCAGAATAATAATGTGGTCGTCTTTTTTCACTTTGATAAATTGTTGGTGTCGATGCATTTATCTCTTTGCTTCCTTCCAGGGCCCTTCTCTGTGTGAAGCCAGGACACACACAGACACACACACACACACACACACACACACACACACACACACACACACACACACACACACACAGTGAGTCAGAAGTGAAACTCCCTCACCAGGTTCGGACAGAGCCAGGACTCCTCGCTCGGGGGCGTCTTTGCTGATCTCCTCCTCCTCCAGCTGGTACGAGTCGAAGCTGTAGCTCTGCACCACGCCGCTCTCCCTCCCCTCCCTCCCCTCCCTCCCCTCCCTCCAGCCCTCCCTCCCCACATCCCTCCATCCACATCCCCCTCCATCCCGCCACACATCCCTCTCTTCGGGCGTCTGGCCCGGCGTGGGCCTTCGGCGTTCTGCTCCCACAGAACCCATCTCTTCACGTCAAGTATGCACACATATATAAACACCCTCCCCGCACACACACCCACACACACACACTGGCTCTGCAGGCTACACACTGTTGAGAGTGTGCATATTAAACACAATCCCAGAGACTGGAGGGGAGGTGGGAGGCCGTCAGATGATGGAGGATCTGCAGCAGGAAACAACAGGAAACAGGATCAGGAGCAGAATTAAAATGAAGAAGAAGATGCAGAGGTGGGAACATAGATTTGCTGTGTTTGTGTGTGACCGTGTGAGAAGCATCTTAAATGAGAGAAACAGACAAGGTCGGTGAACAGGCAGCTCTGCATTCAAATAACAGCCACTGCATTTTATCTCACTGCAAGAGGCAGAAGAGATGAAGTGATAACAGAGTTTTAATGATCTGTTCGTTGTTCAGTTATGAGGTGAAATATCCAAACTTTGTTCCAGCTCCTCAGAAATGAGGATTTTATCAACCTGAATAATTTGGACAGAAACAAGCATCATGAAGATAAGACGTCAAAAATCACTGTTTTCTGACATTTAGACTAAAGAACTGATTAAAAGACAAATGAACAGATTCGCTCTGTGTCCATTAAGAGATGAATTCATCACTTATCAAAACTAGAGTCAGTACAAAACATCCACCGAGGCTGGTTACATTTTCTTCAGGTCTCTCCTCCACTGTTTTCATTAACTTCAGTCAACAGGGAGCCGTTGAGAGAAATGATATTGTTACAAGCTCGATCAATATCCACGGACATCGACACTGTTCCATCTGCTGTGCAAACACACAAGAAAAACCTCCACAAAGACTCATGTATTGTGTTCACCTGTGTGCTCACACAAACACTTGATGACGTACAAAGCGCTGTCAGAGGGAGCCACACAATCAGGCCTGTGGTGAAGGGGCTGCTGCTGCCGCCGTCTCTCCTCTGTCACCTCTGACGCCCCGAGCTGTTAGACTTCTGCTCCGGCCTCCGGCTGCTTTGTTATTCCTCGTCTATTTTAAAAAGCCAGCTGTCTGCTCACCGAGATGATGTAAGAAGGTTTTCATCTGTGTAACGTGGGCTCATCCTGCCTGGCCTCCGTGTGGATGCAGAGGAGCAGGGAAGCAGCTATAGGATGTTTTTTTATTATTATTATTTCAAATGCGCAAAAAATATGGCGTCTTAGATCAAGATATTTATAACCGATGAAGAGAAGCTGCAGCTGTGTAGATAAATGATGAGCAAGAGACAAACAGGACATTGTGTTACCTTCGTAATATGATGTTCTATATATATATACACATTATGTACATTGCACTATGATAGATAGATAGATAGATAGATAGATAGATAGATAGATAGATAGATAGATAGATAGATTCTATTTGTATTCATTATATGTTGCATAGTTTTGTTCTCATGTTCTTGCATCTTATATAGTATGTTGTGCCTGATACCTTGCAGCTGTAACACAGGAATTCTAATTACATTTTAAATAGATTAAGTACATCTATATACTTCCACTTTTACATGTACGTTTATACTAAAAATACTTTTATTGACATTCAAAACGAATTGCACAGTTTGTTGCATCTGGCTCACGATGCATCAAGCGGAGATAAATGATATAAAACGAATTATGGGTAAATTAGTAAATTAAAGTAAAGTAAAGCACCGGTTGCATTGAGGTTGTTTTAAATCTAATAATGATTCCAATTCAGTGGCACGTTTTGCCGTTTGCAGACTGCAGGCGGCGCTCTCGGCCCTTCTCCTCCTCCACATTAAAATGCTCCAGTCAGGGTCTGTAATTGATTTGTTATCCCGCTGCAGTCTCTTTTGTTTACTGAGGACGAAACGAGCAGAAACACGGAGTGAGAAAAACCCACAGAGGAACGTGACTGTGCGCTTTTTACGCACGAGAACCTGTCTGGACTCTAAACTCCACCTCAGGTAGAAGCTCTCGTGTCTGGCTCGTTATTCATGTGGAAATTAAAGATTGAACTCAAACACGACGGAAGCAGAGTGACGCATGAGGAGAGGTTCACCTCCTTCTGCTTAACTCCTCTTTTAGATCCTCCTGCTGATGCTCAGGCAGCTTCAGGTTCCTGTCGCTTTCAGAGCCGAGCATCATCTTTGTGTTTTTCACCCCCGAGAAAAAACACCAAACAACAGGTTATTAATGGCCCCGTTTACCTGGATGTGTCTTCTCCTGCCCGGGGGGGTTCAGAAGCAGAGGGACCGTCGAGCTGGACTCTGCTGCCGGCCGGACCCGCTCCCTCCTCAGCCAGTATCCATCCGACTGAGAGAAGGGAAGCCCCGGCTCCGTGCGTCCTTCATGCGCTCCTGGAACGCACCAGCATCCAGCAGAGCGGAGGAGAGGGATGGAGGATGTGTGAGTGTGAGTGTGTGTGTGTGTGTCTGAGCAGGGAGAGGATAGGGGAGGAGGGGGGAGGAAGGGGGAGGAGGAGGAGGAGGAGAGGGCACTGTTGCCTCTAGCTGTTCATCTTCTGCAATCAGTCCTTATAAAAAAAACAACCCCTGCTCTATATGGAGGATAAAAGCTTCCAAACACATGCGTATAAACTTCTTATTTTATTTAAGAGTGGTTTCTTTTTGTGCTCATCCCAGGAAAGTAGTCGACTATGAAACTGGGATTAAACATTTATCGTTTTTCGGGAGGTAAAAGAACAAATACAAGCAGATTGAAGAGAGATCAGTGGAAATCGTTTCACAGAAGGTTAACTTACAAAATGCCAAACAGCAGCAAGTCACTGATGTCACAGTTAATCTCATAAAGGAAGATAAATATATGTAGAGATATATTCAACTACATTTATATTAAATGTGTTTTTGTCAATGAATTTATTAAGATTTATTCAGTTTCATTTATCTTCATCGGCTTCAGGATGATATGAGAAGTGCAAGTGCTGCCAAATATGAAAAATAAATAACAATATAGTGGGGGAAAAGATCTGTATCGCTTCTTTCTGCGACACACACACACACACACACACACACACACACACACACACACACACACACACACACACACACACACACACACACACACACACACACACACACACACACACACACAGACACACACACACACACACACACTCGTTCAGTGCTGGCACCGGAGCCTCTGTGTGATTGACATTTTATCAGTTCACTTCAATAGCTTATGCTAATTCTCTATTATTGGCAGGGTCTCTTTGTCATATTGCAAACCCCCCACTGCGTCATGGAGGAGCGGAGCCAGAATGATGTAGTCGTCCTTTTCGGTGTCCACCGTCAGGGCGGCTCAGCAGATTTTCAGGATGTGCAGCTGCACTGCAGGTTGTGGGTTTGAATCCCACCTTGATACAACATTCAGTCCCTCCACACGTTTGACTCAACATCACAGACGGCATCAAAGATCGACTGGTTCAAGTGATGTGGTGCTTCGTGCTAAAGGTTCATCTCATCAGAGTCAGAACGGCTGCTTCCCCATGTTTCCAGTCAGGTTATTGCTAAGCTAAGCTAACACCTCTGGCCTCATTGTTACAATATCGATAGTATATGAAGATAATTTCCATCATTGAAATTGTAAATCATTCCTTCAAGATGTGAAAAACTGAAATTGTAACAGTCTACAAAGCAAAATCAGGCCAAAAATGCCCCAGATATCAACAGGCTCACTGAATATTAACACAAACACCAAACTGACTAAACTGAAGTATTTTCCTTTTGCTATCAAAGAAAGTAAATCACTTTATTTACAATAACAGCGACAACAACATCCCAAACTCCAGCCCTGAGAGCCGGAGAGACACTCTCTCTGAAACGGGAGCTTTTCTTTGAGCTCCGACAGTCAAACAACTCTAATCTGTGATTTATCAGAACAAACTCTTCTTTATGAGTCGTACAATCGTATCTCTTATAGCACAGCAGGGTTTTGATGCAGTTCCAGAAAAACGTTCTCCAGATGAGTCTAATCTGTGTGAAATCCTGGGGGAGGACGAGGAGGCCGTTGTTTTTCTCACTGTCCGCCTGTTTGTCTCCTCGGCTGCGTGTCTGTCTGACTCTCCCTCTACCTGTCTGTCTGAGCTGTCATCTCTCCGTCTTCCTGCCTGTCTTCCTCTCCGTTTGGCTGCGTGCCTGCCTCTCTCTCTCTCTCTCTCTCTCTCTCTCTCTCTCTCTCTCTCTCTATTATCTTTCTGTCTGTGTCGCTCTCTCTGCTCAGCCTGTGGAACGACTCGCAGCTCTGGATTTATGCTGCGTGTTGAATAGTAATGGTTTTTCATGTTGTTTTAGCCCCTAGCAAGTCTGTCCAGAGAAGAATGAGCTTTTGTCAATGTGTGTGTGTGTGTGTGTGTGTGTGTGTGTGTGTGTGTGTGTGTGTGTGTGTGTGTGTGTGTGTGTGTGTGTGTGTGTGTGTGTGTGTGTGTGTGTGATATTACTTCTCAGCAGCTCTCTGTTATGAATGTGTAAAAAGGTCAGACCACGTTACGCCGCCTTCACTCAGATGGAATTATTTCCCTGTCCTACCAACACCCTGCAGGACTGTACCGACTGAAGTGTGTGTACGTCTGTCCATCCCTCTCTGTCCGTGTGTGTGTGTGTGTGTGTGTGTGTGTATCCCTCCATCCACTCATCCATCATCCCTTCATTCAGCCTGGTAAAGATGCTGAGCCTCAACTGTGTCTATATTTAGCTGCCGGTCCAATCAATGACGGCAGAGCCACAGCGCCATGACTCTGCATACTGATAGTACTACGCCGCCTCCTTCACCACCTCCGCTCACCTCTGGAGGAACAGATAAAGAAAGACGGAGAGAGAGAAATATATGAGGAGAAATGCAGGGGAATTAGCAAATTAAAGAAATGATGGGAAGGAAATGAGAGCAAAGCCACCAACAATGAAAAGAATTTAAAAAAAGAGAGAGAGAGAAAGACAGGGCCTTAATCCTATGACACAGTTAGAGGAAGACGGAAAGGAGCATAAGAAACAGGCATCAGGAGGAGGAAGGTGAAGAAGAGGAGGGATGAAAGGGAAGAGGCAGGTGTAAATGCAGAGGCAGAGGTGTCGAGGGAGGGAGACAGATGGAGAGAGAGAGAGAGAGAGAGAGACAGAGAGAGGAGGGTGCATGAAGAAGAAGGAGAAAGAGTTCACACATGCAGGCAGAGATGAAGATGCACAGAGAAGACAGTGAGTGAGGGGAGAGTACAGCTGCAGCGGAGAGAAACGAGTTCCTCAGAGATGGAGAGACTGAGAGGAAGAGAGGGAGAAAGAGAGAGAGAGAGACACCAGTGGGGAGGAAGAAGACGAGAAAGAGAGTTCACACGAGAGCAGAGTGTGCAGCCGATTGGCATGCGACGCCGACGAGTGGGTTTGTGGGGAAATGAAAGTGTAGAGACGAGTAGAGGAGGAAGGAACAGGTACATGGAGGAGGAAAGAGGGCGAGCGAGTATTGACTCTGCAGAGACGTGACACAGAGAGAGAGAGAGAGAGAGAGAGAGAGAGAGAGAGAGAGCAGCTCTGTTCACTGGTGTTTAACTGAGGCTACATCCATACTTAAGCATTTTGTTGTTAGTTGGAGAATTTTAACCGATTGCTCGAATAACACCAGCTCGTCTCCTACACATGTCAACAGTTGTTTTATCGTGAAATACAGAATTTAACTGAACAACGTCTGTGAGCAAAGACAACAGGGTCAGCAACACATTATAAAAGTAGATACATTATTGATTCCGAGGTCAAATAAGGATTTAAGGATTTAATTGATTGTCCATGTCACATTCTACACTGGTAACCGAGGCTCAGGAGCCTGATGAATCAGCGTTTGTCGCGTTGTGACCGAAAACAGCCGATCAGCAGGTGGTTGTGATGCTTTTTAGTGAGGCTTTATTTTAATAGTTTTGATCAACTATGAGCAGGAAACATATTCATTCATTTTCTCACCAAGAGTGGGATAAGAAGATTGTTACCACTGTCATATCTGTCCAACGTAGACTGCAAATAAAGATGGACGACGTGTTTTCTCCTCCGTCCACGATCCGGGAAATTAAGTTAAAATATGCCGGATACGAACGATACCATCTCCGAGAGATCCTGTCGATACACGTGCTCGACCAATCACGAGCCAGTCTCAGCTGTCAATCACGACATTTCACCATTAATTATTAAAACCAAACTTTACTGGAAAATTAAACATTTGATCAAACATCTATGTGATAAGAACGACTTCAAATTATATAAACCATGTTATGAAAAATGTATTTGATGTGTATTTTGACTTTCTTGAGAAATCTCCTTTTATAAAATCAAACACAAAAGCAAGCACAGGAAAACACACACCCACACACACACACACACACACACACACACACACACACACAAGCAGTTGCCTTGTTCCAAACTCTTGCAACACACACTCGCCGCTCTCACATGAACAGATTATCTCCACATTGTTCTCTCGTGGGAGAAACTGCACCTACACACACACACACACACACAGAAACACACATACACACAAACACAACAATCCCAATTTATGAAGCTGTGAAAACTGGAAAGCGCCTCGAGCTCTCGCTTTAAATCCACACTACTGTTATGTTTGTCTGTGATCTGTGCTGGGGAGGAGTTACATGACAACAAAGTGTGTGTGTGTGTGTGTGTGTGTGTGTGTGTGTGTGTGTGTGTGTGTGTGTGTGTGTGTGTGTGTGTGTGTGCTTCCATGGATTCGCAGCTTGTTTAACAAAGCTCCAAAAGCTCTAACTCACTAAGAGAGAAGGCATACACATGTACACAAATAGACACACACACACACACACACACACACACACACACACACACACACACACACACACACACACACACACACACATTCATATCCAGAACAAATCTCAGCAGATGTCATGTAACCACAGCTCAGAGAAGCAGAGTTCAGTCGCTGCTCTCGCTCTGCGTCTCATTATCAGAGCCTCCATCTTCCAGCTGATGTTTATTAAAGGTTGCTATGTAACAACCAGCGCCCTTTACCATTTCAATTACACAGCTCTGCTTTGTGTGTGTTCCCATTCCTGTCCTCGCTGTGTGTGTGTGTGTGTGTGTGTGTGTACTGTAATCTCATTTGTCTCTGTTCTCAGCTGCAGCATTTCCACAGCAAAGCAAAAGGACCAATCTGTGTCTGATCTGCTGCTGAGGCTTCAGACCAGGTTGACTTCACCACTGCCCCCCCCAGTTCATTCTGTCCTGCTCAGGTAACAGATAAACAATAAACTATACAACTTGGTTATTTCACTTAGGGATCCACCATCAATATGTACATTCATATCTGTAATAGAAATTATGAGAATATTTGGTTTTCATTGATATTTCAGGTGTTTTATTTGTAGTATTGAAAGCCATGTTCCAGAAGTACACTTTTTCCAGATTCTTAAAAAATGCATAACTACTCCCCTCCTGGTTTTAGCTCCACACTGAACACACACATACATAATTCCAAATCTAATGAAGGAAGTCACTAAGAATTAAGTATCGCAGCTTCTTCTTGACAACACAGTGAAATGAAAGTTAGATCAAATCACGAGGCTTTTCGTTTTCAAATGTTTTCAATTCAAGGTGAAGTGAAGATTCAACTGGGTGAGTGATTAATGCAGAAACCTCCATCCTCCCTGCTGCTTCTAAAAAAAATATACTGACAATTAGAAAATACTGAAAGCCCCCCCCCCCCCTTCTATCTTTTCCTGCAAAAATACTCACTCCAGCACTAATTCTCCTTCCAAAAGTTTGAGGCGTCTCTTTTGTGATCTTTTGTGTTCTGCTTCAAGTGCAGCTTCGATTAGTCAGTGAGTCGTTAGCGGACATTACGTTTAAGTGTGTGAGTGAACGTGAAAGGGAAAGTTTGATTTAGTAGCTGGAGCCATTAGTGGTGCGATTAATAAAATGGTCCCTGTGGAGTGTTTCTACAAATGTGTCTCTCTCTCTCTCTCTCTCTCTCTCTCTCTCTCTCTATCTCTATCTATCTATCTCACGCACACACACACATGCACATTCATTGATATAATACATCCTCACCCCTTATTCTAACCTCACCATCACAACTAGATGTCTGACACCAGCTCTGCCACTATGACCTAAACCTGCTTCTAACCCGAACACGTTAAGGCCGTCGATCTTGTGGGGACCGGTTATAATGTCCTCACTTTATATCAGGTCTATAACTGGTCCTCACAAAGCTAGAAAGTACAGGTACATATAAAACACACATGTTCCTCTGGGAGGACGAGCTCCTTTTAACTGCTCCCCTGGAGATCTGCATATTTCTAATGAGATTACTGGACTAATAGGGAAGTTGATAAACCCTGGAGCCTGTCTGTCTGTCTGTGTGTCTGTCTGTCTGTCTCACTGTCTGTCTGTCTCACTGTCTGTCTGTCTCACTGTCTAGCAGGACAGCGATGAGGAAGAAGAAACATAAGGTCACGGAGAGGAGGAGGGGCAGAAGGAAAGAACATTTCATTACAGGGAGCGAGTGGAGGCAGAAGAGAGGCAGAGGGCAGAAGTGAATAACAGAAGATTAAAAATGTTGGTGTGGGAGGAAAAGGAAGCGTTAGATAGAGAAGAAGAAGAAGTGGTGATTTTTAAGGAGAAACACAGAGTGAACCCTTGAAAATGAAGGGGGGGAGATGTAGGACGTGAAGCTCGGCTGAACAGGGAGCGACTGGCTGCTTAAAGGTCATGGAAGCTATGGAGCCGTGTGCAGAGACATGGGCTCAGTTCCTTTCTCGCCTTCATCCCTCCTCTCATCCTTCATCTCCCTCCATCACTCTCTCTCCCTGCTGCCAGTTTATCCTTTTGTATTTAAAGTCTTCATCTTTTCTTCCCTCGTCCTCTTTTATAAGTGTCTTTCTATTCTCTGCACAGACCGACTCCCTCCCTCCCTCCCTCCCTCCCTCCCTCTATCTCTCTCCATCAGCTTCAAAGAGCCGTCTCTCTGTGTCCGACCTCGGGGGCATCGGCCTCTTGAGGTGGAATAAAACCGCCCGTCCCCCCCCCCCCAGTGCTGGTGTGTGCAGCTGTAGCTGGTGCAGACTCCTCTGAAGTGCACTGAGGCCGCAGGCGACGCACAGACAAACAAAACCAATAAACAAGCAGGTGAACCTGGACCACAGGTTATTTCTGCTCAGGAGTTCAGTCTATATATGAGATTATGTTTCACTGCTGTCGGTAACCTTTACAGCCCAAATGAAATGTGTGTGTGTGTGTCTGTGTGTGTGTAGGTGTGTGTCTGTGTGTGTGTGTGTGTTTGACAGTCTGCCACTCCTGGAGGCGTGTGCTCAAAGGCACCAATGAGATTGGATTAGAGGTTCTGACCTGCCCCTTCGGAGGGGAGGGGAGGGGAGGAGGAGGAGAGGAGAGGAGAGGAGAGGAGGAGGAGAGGAGAGGAGAGGAGAGGAGAGGAGAGGAGAGGAGAGGAGGAGGAGAGAGGAGGAGGGAGGAGAGGAGAGGAGAGGAGATGAGAGGAGGAGGAGGAGGAGGAGGAGGAGAGGAGAGGAGAGGAGAGGAGAGGAGAGGAGGAGGAGGAGGAGGAGAGGAGAGGAGAGGAGAGGAGAGGAGGAGGAGGAGGAGGAGAGGAGAAGGGAGGAGAGGAGGAGAGATTGTATTTTCTGACTTCATTGTGACTTGACGTCACTTCGTACCAAATTACTTCATATAATGAGAAATATTGGAAAATGTGTGTTTTAATATTTTTTGTTGAATATGACCTTGAGTTCAAAAAATTATTCATCTGGAGAAAGACTCCGAAGTTATAATCCAACCAAGTTTGGTAAAAATATGTCCATGAAAAGTTATTTTGTACATATACAATGATTTCGGCTGATGATCACGATTCACTGGATGAAAAAATGAACGTACACTGTCAAATGTAAGCTGAAGGATTATTATACAATCTGGGTCCAGTTTATTTATTATATACGAAAACAAAATCCAATGTTCTGTATCTGTGATTTTCTGTGTTATTTTGAACCATGTTAATAATGTTTGAAACAAAACGGCTTCAGGCCATAAACACAAAGCAATGAAAGAGGGAAACTGTGGAGTCGTGTGATTCTCTGTGGGTTTCTCACCACTAAAATATTGATCAGAGACATTTAGAATTATTATTCAGTTTCAAAGTTACAGCTCTGGAATGAAAGATAATCATTTTTCAATTGTTTTGACTTTACCTAAACACTAAAATAGACCCACACACATCTTGTATTCATGAGGCCACCCATGTGAAGGGGAACCAGATAAAGGGGTGAAGAAGAGTGGTGGGTGTCGGACATCTATACGAGTCATCCGTCTACTGAGAGTCGTTAAATGGAAGCAGGGAAATCAGTCTAATAAAGGAAAGAGGTTTCTGCTCAGTCTTGGATGAAGGCCAAAACCACTGCTGCACCCTTATTATCTCTCTCTCTCTCTCTCTCTCTCTCTCTCTCTCTCTCTCTCTCTCTCTCTCTCTCTCTCTCTCTCTCTCTCTCTCTCTCTCTGTGTTGTGTATTGAGCGTATTGATCGGTGTGGTTGCTGAGAAGGGACCTGAACTACCACAGCTCCACCTCTGCCACTCACAGACAAACACAGACACTCTCAGTCCGAGACCTTAACTACATCTTCAGATACTTTATGGACGCGGCTGCTGCCGGCTGCTCATTGGTCAGACTGATGGAGGGAACTCTTCAGGTCACTACTTCAAAATACATGAGATCTGACTCACACTGGGCTATTTGAATAAGAGAGAGGTTCAACATGGCGTCATTCAAAAGACTGAAGAATCACAGTATGATACATTTCCTCATTTAGTCTACCCAACATTATATTTAGGCAATTAATCTATGTTGTTTATAGAAATACATTGAGATGTTTGGTTCTGCTGTGACATTTATCTGCTGTGTGATTGAAATGTAAACATAAAAGTAGACAGAATATAAAAGTACACAACATATGAAGTACTCAACACACAGTACATAGTACAACATAGAAGCAGTGGATAGGATGAGAGTTGTGCAAACCGGAAAAAAACATTTATAAACTATTTCTATATGAACTCTTTCTATATGAACTCTTTCTATATGAACTGTTTCTATAAGAACTCCTTCTATATGAACTGTATCTATATGAACTGTTTCTATAAGAACTGTTTCTATAAGAACTCCTTCTATATGAACTGTTTCTATAAGAACTGTTTCTATATGAACTGTTTTTATAAGAACTCTTTATATATGAACTCCTTCTATATTAACTGTTTCTATATGAACTGTTTCTATATGAACTGTTTCTATAAGAACTCTTTATATATGAACTCCTTCTATATTAACTGTTTCTATAAGAACTCTTTCTATATGAACTGTTTCTATATGAACTCTTTTTATATGAACTCTTTCTATAAGAACTGTTTCTATATGAACTGTTTCTATATGAACTGTTTCTATATGAACTCTTTCTATATGAACTGTTTCTATAACCTTGGAGCATAAAAGTGTAAATTGTTAATTCATCTCTAGAATCTGGTGACGTCTCCTTTGCTGCCCCCTGGTGGATACATTATAAAACTACATCCTGTCCCACAATGCACTGCCTCATTTTATTCCCGTCGGCCCTTGCGGTGAGTCTCTCGTACCAGTCAAGATGGCGGACAGACCAGGTACAGTAACGTGTCCTCTGCAGAAATAATAACACTCAGCCTGTGTTTTGTGTCTCGTTGTGTGTTGCCTGTTGTCGGTTGTTGTTTGCAGTAGCAGTGTGTCTGCGTGTGTCCGTGTTTGTGAGTCCGTGGAGCTGCGTGTGTCCCTGAAGGCCGCTCTCGCTCCTTCCGAGTCACGTCAAGGACTTTGCGTGTCATTGGCAGATTTGCGGTTTAAATGCCTGCGCGAGACGTTTCCGGACATGAAAGTGTTTTATCGAAGTCACGAGTGTTTGACTGTGATCCTCAGTTTGTTTGAAGTCTTTACACTCGAGCTGTGTTGCTGTGTTTTACTTATATAATCGTGTACTTGTAGCTAGCATGCTAACAGTGCTAACCCGGTGTCCTCCTCTCAACGCTCCTCTTGGGTTAAATCAAATAACAAAAACAATGAAACCACAAAGAAACAAACAACCAACAACCTTCACTTTCCTCACAGTGGTTTTATATCAGCTGACTAATAAAACCTCATTCATTTCTATTGGATCCAGAGCGACGCTCACCTGCTAAATGTCAAATGTGTCACAGTCTGAAGTTTGTTTCAGAGACTTGACAGAGCAGATTTAAATTAATCTTTAAATTGTCCCACTGTAGCTTCACGTGTGTATTTGGACACTTTTGTCTTGTAACTGTCCAAAGTGCAAAGTTGTGCACTTTGCAGAATTACAGGCTGTAACCGCCTTGCAGGGAAAGGCACCTTGAATTGTGAAGGAATTAATAGATCAATAATAAATATTGTGTTAAGATCGAGTTGGGTTAGTGACAAATACAGATAACAAAGGTTCAATATATATATCCACATATTTCTTATGTATTGTGTTACAAGCACAGTGTGGAGGTGTAATTATGTAATTAGGCTGGAGAAAGTTTAGCTGTTTAACAAGTGTCATTCTCTGCTCAGAGTTTAAAACCACAACCTTCACTCAGGAGAACGTAGAAGAAATAACGTGACATTTGTCGTGATAATTATCGATATTGACTGATATGAATATGTCTGGCGATATCACACAGCCTGAATTTCAGAGAGTTACAAACAAAGTACTTCTGTTAATTGTTGTTTCTTCTTTATGACCAGTTCCCGTAATTGAGAAGCGTCTGATGGATGTGAAGCTGGGCGAGCTGGGCAGCTGGCTCGGAGGCCGAGACTTCACCCCCAACGGTGTCATCTCATCTGTCCGCAGGGGTGAGGAAACCTGTTCTGACTGAAACTTCACTCAGGATAATAAATAAAAAGCCTCTCTGTCGTCTCCTGCGTCGACTTTGCAGTTTAACAAAACAAATGTTCAGGTTTTAGGTGAATTTAAAGGATTCAAACCCGTGACTCTTAAGTCACAAGCAGATATTAGACCCAACTCTTTCTGCTGTATATTTCCCCTCAATTTGTGTTTCCCCTCCGTCTCTTCCAGGCCACGACAGATACTACAACAAGTACATCAATGTGAGGAAGGGGGGCTTCGGGGGTGTCGCTATTCTGCTGGCTGGCTATGTCGCCCTCAGCTACCTGTGGGAATTTGACCACATCAGTAAGAAATGATTCTCACTTCTTATCTAATGTATTCCACTTCCCCCCCTCTGTCTTCCTGCTGTACATCACTGATATGAAAAGGTTTTAAATTATAATTGTGTTTCTTTTCTTCCCAGAACACGATCGCTGGAGGAAGTACCACTGAGCGTCCTCAGACCTTCAGGGGTTGACGGTGGATCTCTTCACTCCACCGGCTCTTTCTACTCTCAGCTCTTGTGTTAATATGTGACCAATAAACAATATAAAGATTTACACTTGTGTCATGTTTGGATGTCTACATCTAAAGCGATTGATGGTTAAAGCTCTCAGCTATAGATTACCTGTGTGACAACACTTTATAAACATATTTATCCAACAGGTGAATCAGTAACAAGAACATTTATTTGAACACATTGTACAGGTTGTAAAAATGTTCACTCCGTCCAAACAAGTGAAATTTATCCTTTCAACGTAATTAGGACTGAGTTCTTTACACCACACAGTTGAAATTTGAATGTGTTGAGATCTAACAGTAAATAATTAACTACCAATGATTTAAATGTTTGCAAAAAGCCACAAATGTCACAGTTGGAAAGTAACATTTGACAGTGATATTGTTTCTGGCAAATATATTTTGGGCTCCAATGGATCACAGTAGTTTTGAGTAAAAAAAATTCCTGCTGGTATTTATCACAACTTTTCTTTATATAAGGTCAACAGATTCTGAAAGGATTAGCAGGTTGTAGCACTTGGTCTGCCGTCACAGATGTAGTCACGTGACCTGAGGAGACGAAGATCGGCAACATGTCAGCGCAGTCCCTCTGGAGATGCACGCTGCAGACTGGTCCCTGGGTTTCACGTCGTCTACTTCTTCAGAGTCGAGCCAAGTCATCCAGCCACAGGTGTCACCTCAGTGGCAGAGTTTGTAAGAGGCAAAAAAAAGTTCATCTTTAGCTTCCTCTGCTCACATCTGGAGCGCTGGCTGCAGCACTGTGGGGTCAGGACCTCAAGACTGAAGGTCACTGTCCACTGAGGAAGGCGAGGTGGCCTTTAGTGCATTTGTTGGCATAGTGGCCCTTCTCTCCACACTACAGACACAGGAGACAAAGGCATGAAGGTGTTATTGGCACAGACGAGATGGGAGTTAGGAGAATAACAAGTTTAAATAATAACTGGATGTTCAGTGTGTTGGTCCTTTACAATGTAGGGAAGATGAATTGTCTAGATACTAACGATGCAGTGAGCGACTGGGACACACAAGACAAGTCTCACCTTGTAGCAGGTGACCTGGTCCAGTGGACGAGGCCCTCTGTTGCCGGTCATGTTATTTTGCTGGAAACCGCCCATGACATTGTTGTTCTGCGGCCGCTGGCTTGGACTGGAGTGGGTCAACTGGATTAGAGAGAGCGACGAGCGGCCGATGGTAGGCACTGGCTGCAACGGGACATGGGGAAAAGCAGGTGATTAACACGCAGCGATGAGGGAGAAGCTGCGGCAGCGTGACAACTGTCAAGTGGGTCGATGAATGACGATGTATAATCGTATCCTCTCACCTTTGCTTGGTTCTGGGCTTGTAATGGTAGAGGAGGCTGTTCAGAGGCTCCCATAGGCAGCTCAAAACGAGGGCTGCGGAAAAACATCTCACTGTTACATCTGTAACTGTCGACTGAAATCTCTTAGCTTACTAAACAATAACTCATCATATTCTGATAATAACACAGACAGAAATATTACGTAGGAGTCAAATAAAAAGGATAACTTACTGCATAAATTTACAGGATTTTCCTTCTGGACAGAAACCGACCAGGTAATTCATACAGATCACTCTTCTTGTGTGTCTGTGTCTGCAGTCGGGACCTGAGACAGACAGATGGACAAAAAAGGTCAGCGACTTAAATATGAACAACACAGGAAGAGGAGGAAGAGATGCAGCTGATGAGCATTGGTTGGCGGCTAAAACAGAGCGCTGTGGGACCCACCGTGTTTGCAGAAGCCTCGGTCGTACCAGGGACAGTCCTTGATCTTGGACTCTGGATCGATGTGCAGGAACGGACATTCCTTGTTGCTGCACTCACCTGCAAGGATCAAACAAACAAACGAAAACAGAGACCAACAGGGTCGAGTCATTAACCAGCACAGAAAGAAGAAAGAAATACACTACAGGTAATTTAACGACTGGAGGCTGATCAACAGTCACAAGACAAACACAGCAAGGAGAGAGAGGACAAACCAAATTTGGAGTAGAAGTAGCATTCAGGCATCTTGGTCATGTCGTATTCATGGAGAAACTCGCACTGGTCTCCCTTCTTACACAGTCCTCGGAGCCAGTGCTTACAAACCACCGTCTTCTCTCCACTGATGTGACGGAAAGGACACATCCCACCTGAGAGAGGAAACACAAACAAACAACAATCAATTCATGCCCCCTGGACATAATTGACCACCTTTAAATAAATGTGTCTCTCAAATCAACTGTCAGGTTTCATATTTATTAACCTATTTATTACGACGGTAGTTTAAAAGCTGTATTTTTAACGGGTCTTCAGTTACTGTTGAGTTAACGTGGTCACTTCCTGTTGCTCTCTCTTTCATAGTAACAGCTTCCAACTGACAAATCCATCACAAGAAGATGAAAATAAAGAAACATGAAAATACAATGAATGAATGTTTTTTTGATTTGCTGAAAGCTGCTCATGCGAAGCACAGTCCAATGCTGCACCTTAACGGATATTTTTCATTTTTATATATTTGAGAAAAGATTCATTTGGATTTAATTTTGTAAATAAACTCATATATTAAAGTAGGTAACAGCCAGTTGCAGCAGTGTTAGATTTTACAGCAGCTGCAGTTTGTCCAGTCAACTAATGTTAGATTTAAAAAAAAACGAGGGAAACCATCAGAAGTTTGATGTGTTCTTGTTTTCATCTGAACTCAACCCGCGGTCTGCACCGAGCAGTGCTTCCTGTTTACATGCTGCAGTTACAACTTCGTGCACATCGGACACAGGAAACACGTTCATGTTGCGTTTCTCACCTTTCACACAAGCCGCTCGCATGAAGTACTCGCACACGGCGGATCCGGATTCTGCAGAAAAAACAAACAAATCATTTAGCGGCAGACACCAGTGGCGGTTCGCAGAAGCACACTCCACCTGCAGCGGCTAAAGCACCAGCTAGCAAGCCGATGAACTTACTGTCCATGCCGGGGAAGGGCAGCGGCTGCGCCCCCAGCTGCTGGTCCATGGCGAGCTCCAGGTCGAACTTGATGTGTTCCGCGTTGGCCAGTAAGTCCTGCATGTCTGCGGGGGGGCGGGGGGGTGTTTGCGGCCGGGAGAAATGTCTGTTAGCTAGCTTGAAGTTAAGCTAGTTAGCTAGGTACTTCTTCATGAGCCAGCTAACGTGGCTAACGAGGCTAGCCGGGCTAACCGACACTGCCCGACAACAATCAGCGGGCTCACCGACGACACAGCGCCGCAGCCGCAGCTCCTGTGGTGCGCGGAGGGGAAGTTTTAGACAAAAAGCCCCGGACGGAGATCCGTGTTCAACCGGTAAACTGTCACCGAGCTGCTCCTTGTTCTCCACAGCAGCCGTGAGGCGCGCGCACTGACCTCTGACCCCGCACCAGGCGCCATTAAACGATCGTCGAGAGCTCGATCGAAGGTGTCTCGTGGGTTCGATTCACTCAAATCACATCTGGATGAGATCATAGACTGAATGTAAATAAAAACATGATGAAATATAATAAAGTGTTATCAATTATCAATACAATTCTGTGGAGAAATGATGGTTGTAAAACAGAAAAATACAAGAATAGATTTAATAGTAATTTAATAATCTGATTTTGCCTCAATTAAACTTCACTTAGTGTGTTTTAATCTTTTATTTTATATGTATATATTTTAAAAATGTAATTGTGTTATTATTATTAACTAGCTTCTCTGATATCTAGCAACAGTCTGCTCCACTAGTTTGAAGCGTAGTTTACAAAAGCCGCACTTTCCATTTTCTTTCGGCCGTTGTTGGGAACCTCTAGATTTATTTAATTGATTTAGTTAGTTTCCTTTTCTTCTAAAAGTAATTTAAACATGTTCTTATGTTACTTAAAACCTGTTCTCTAATATGAATTACATTTGAACATGTTTTTATTTTTCCTTGTTCAAAAAAGAACATTTTTATAAAGGTTTTAATTATTTATCTTTATTCTATTATCAATTATTTTGTACTTGGTCTGGTGACCTGTTCAGAGTGTATCCTGCCTCTCGCCCTGTGTCAGCTGGGATTGGCTTCAGCTCCCCCTGTGACCCTCCTAAGCGGTATTGAAAATGGATGGATGGATGTTTGGAAGTGATAAATACACAAACAAAGTAACAACAGTGGTTTTACAATTCACAGATTTTATTGAACACGTCTCGTAATCAAGGATGATCGTGCGTGAAGACAGTAATCATGTTTTGCGCTCAGATGTGCAGTTCTGCTGAAAACAAACTTTGGATTTTTAAACGGAATACAAAAGAAAAAGGAGATTTTGACACAATTAAAGCTTCATTGTAATTGTAACAAGAGAGATTGAATTCACAGTGGAGAAAACCCATCAAAGACAGTAAAGGCACAGTAGCAAAACTGAATATTTGCAACGACAGTTCCAAGTATTGGTATAATGTGTGTATCCATGGCTGCTGTGATGTCATTAGAAGCGTCTTGATTTGGAGAGACAGATTTAACCGTTAAAACAAATATACACACAACACACAATGTTTGTTGTAAGCATCAGTGCAGCTGCCCTCAGAGTGTGGACTGCTGCCCCCTACAGCTCAGGGAGGCCGGGCATCGGGAACTGACCAGCGAAAGCTTCCACCTCAGCCTTGATCTCTGCCACCCGCTGCTGGAACTTCTCTTCCTGTCCCAATGCCTTGATGAACTCCTTAAGAGGGGCCTTGGGATCCAGGCTTCTCTGCACCTCCAGGGTCAGCTCAACGCCTGCAGGGGAAAAGCAGAGAGCTTGTGGTTCGTTTCAAACATCTTGAATATACTGCCTTTTTTTAAATGTGGGCTTTTAAGAGTTTACCTTGGTGGATGAACTCTGCCACCTTCTTGAAGTCATCCTGCTCCATGCCTCTGGAGGTCAGAGCTGGGGATCCAAACCTCAGACCACTCGGACGCAAAGCACTTTTATCCCCTAAACAAAAGGAAAAATTAAGAATGGCACTCTGCACTCTGGGGAAAAAAGACATTTACAGCTTTTCAGGAGCTACATCCACAGAAATAAAGGATAGACTAAATTATACATACAAGCTGTATATATGGCTGCCACCTCTATTTAACTGGTCTTTAGTCTGATATTTCTCTAACGGTATCTTATGATAGAAACACAAACGCTACCTGGACAGGTGTTCTTATTACAAGCGATGGCACAGGCTTCCAGAACCTTCTCAGCTCGTCCTCCATCAGTTCCCTTGCTGCGCAGGTCCAGCAGGATCAGGTGGTTGTCAGAGCCGCCTACACAAGAGGAGACACACAGCATGAGAGGACCATAAAGCCATTAAGAGCTTATAGACGTATATACGATTCCTTTAACAGCTATACCATTAACGAAAGAAGTGTCATCGTGCAGTGTGTCTCATACCAGTGACGATCTTGTAGCCGTAGTCAATAAGAGCACTGGACAGGGCTTTGCAGTTAACAAGAACCTGCTCCTGGTAGGCCCTGAACTCTGGGGTCATGGCTTGTTTGAGAGCTACAGCAACACCTGAGGACAACCAGCCACAGACAAGCCTGACATAGATGCTACTGACATAATTAATTGGCTGTTTATTTGAAAGTCAAGAAGAAGAAGTATGATACCTGCAATAGCGTGGTTGTGTGGTCCTCCCTGCAGCCCAGGAAACACGGCCTGATTAATCAAAGACTCCAAGTTGTACAAAGTCTCCTTCCCCTTGGCATCGACACTCCGCACCCCTGGAGGAGGGAAACACAGAGGAGAACAATGAAATGATTTGATAAATAACAAAGAACCAATACAGAGAGAAACACGTGCTGAGTGCTGGTTTGTGTGGACAGAAGCATCATTTTTCAATTTCTACCTTTCCTGTAGAAGATAAGTCCAGAGCGGCAGCCACGCAGCGTCTTGTGCGTTGTCGAGGTAACAATGTCAGAGTACTCAAAGGGTGAGGGCACCACACCGGCAGCCACCAAACCGCTGATGTGAGCCATGTCTGCCATCAGGTATCCACCGTTCTCGTTGGCGATCTGCCTCAAACGGGCGTAGTCGAGGTTGCGGGAATAGCAGCTTGTTCCTAGTGAAAAAAAACAAGGACGAGGTGAACGTTCAGCTTCTTTGGCGAAATAACTTTCTAAAGGGAAATTATTTGGTTTAAATTTGTAAGTTTCTGTGTGTGTGTGTGTGTGTGTGTGTGTGTGTGTGTGTGTGTGTGTGTGTGTGTGTGTGTGTGTGTGTGTGTGTGTGTGTGTGTGTGTGTGTGTGTGTGTGTGTGTGTGTGTGTGTGTGTGTGTGTGTGTGTGTGTTAAAAGACCTGCAATGATGATTTTGGGGTGGAACAGACGTGCGTTTTCTTGCAGCCTGTCATAGTCGATGTAGCCGGTCTCTGGATTCACCTAGACATAAATAAAATAAATAAACACAAATAGCCACATCTGACATAGATCTGGAATCACTTTGAATAAATATAGTAAATTAATATAATAAATATTCTGTTATGTTAGGTTTTTGATTTCCCCCACATTTTATATCAAATTTCTTTTATTTATCTATGTATATATTATTTATTTACTAACTTTCATGAGGAGTAACAGGCCAATAATATATGAACATGATAACAATTTATCTTGCTAAACTTCTTCCAGGACTCAATAGTTAAAAATAAACTACTCCAAATATAAAATGTGTTTCAGACAGTCACATTAAAAATATTCTTTATTAACTCTTGATTTAGTTTATCTTACCCAGGAAAACAACACTTATTTGGTGATGCTCACATCTGTAGAGCTGAATTAACATGGGAAACAAGACCTCCACAATAAGAGCATTGTGCCTTGATTCTCATGTATTTAACAATTATTATGCTGAAAGTTAACAGAAACTATGCAAAGTTATTTTTAACATCTTTAAGAAATTTGAATATAGATTTCCTGACGGGCGTGTGTTGACAGAATGTGTTTGTTTGCTCTGTACCTTGTACGGCATGGACTCGAAGAAGATGGACGTTGCAGAGATTTTTTTCTTTTCAGTCATGAAGCCGTGTGTCAGGTGACCTCCATCAGGGAGGTCCAGTCCCATGATTCTGCCGTGAGGCTCCACGATGGCCGTGTAGACCGCGAAGTTAGCAGGCGACCCTGAACAAAGAAGAATCAACAACAGGTGAACAAGGACCAAGCTGAGAGAAAGGACAACAGAGGAGTTTGGAGAAAATAAAGTCACATCAGTAATATTTGAATCAGTATTCGATACCCGAGTATGGCTGCACGTTGACGCCCCATTTCTCTGAGTCCAGACCATAGGCCTCCAGCGCCCTCTTCTGACAAAGTCTCTCCAGTTCATCAACATGCTCTGTGCCACCATAATACCTGAACACAGGGATCACAATGATTATTACAGCTAATGGTTTTATACTGTTTTCTCATGTGTGGTGTAAGATTTCAAGTGGAAGGATTTTACCAAACATTGTGTTTTTTTTAAAATAATCTGATAAACACAATGAATTCCTGTACCTCTGTCCGGGGTATCCCTCAGAGTACTTGTTGTTCATGCAGGAACCCAGAGCCTCAAGCACAGCTCTGCTGGCAAAGTTCTCAGACGCGATCAGCTCCAGACCGTACGTCTGCCTGTGCTTCTCCTTTTTTATGATGGAGAAAACCTGAAAACACAGATGTACACAGGTGCTGTGTCATTGAGGGGTACAGTGACAATTTATCACACAAGCTCTTAAAGGGAAAAACTGCATAATTTTTTTGTACATTAGTTTCACCCAAATAAACCTGCAATTGTCTTTTCCCCATAAATCACTTCTTCTTCACTGCAACAAAACAGTAGTTGCGCTGTACTGCCAATGGCAAGTACTGTATTCAATGCAGCAAAGAAGAAGTGATTTCCTGTAGTGGAGCATTAACCTGAATGTTGTGTATTCATAGACGTATTTATTTGGGCTGTTTTTCAGTTATGACTGCCAAACTACACAAGTTTACTCTGTGTCAGCTGATAAGCAAAGTCCAGGTATGGGGAAAATGGTATCGGACCATCCCTCAGCTAAATATAGTGATAATTATATTTAGTTGCAGCTATAAAATTAGTTTTTAAAGGTATATTACTAAGCGATCGTATATATAGATGTGATGTATATATAGATGTGATCAACTGATCCACTGAACAACAAACCTCTGAGTCGTTGATGCCCAGAGGCTCCAGCATCATCTTGTTGTGTGACTCCCATGTGTCCTTGCTCACACCGTGGCCGTTTGTTGCAGACATGGCAGCTGATTCTTTGGTCACAGGGAATAGAAATCTTAAAAAGAGAAAGGTTATGGTTTCTTTGTTTAGAGATCAATGGATTTATTTTGTATAGCACATTAAGGAGACACAAGCTTGATGATCTGACCCACAGAGAAATTTGTTTTGGCCCCGATGTGGAGCATATTGCCACACTGTCATCCTGCGTGGAAGGAGGGCACTTGGGCAATCTGCTCCTGTTTGCCAGATCTGGGCCACAAGTAATCCATAACAATACCGCATGTCAACCAGAGGTGGCCCTAATTAGTTTTGTGCTGTTTGTGCCACATTAACCCTTTACCACATAGGCCACTTTAGGTTTAAATCCATTTAGTCCGGGCCACAAGAGCCACATTATTGCCTGAAGTGGCCCACATCCGTATTCTATCTGGGGAGGGATCAGGTTGAGCTCAAGTCAGTGAGCAGGTCAGAAATAAATCTGGCAGCCATAACAAGTAGCAATACTTCGAAATCAGTAGTAATACTTCGAAATCAAGTCTGAACTGAACCAGAAGCCAGTGAAGTGATTTTCCGAGCAGGTGAAATATTCCCCTTGTCCCAGAATCATATAATAATAAACCTCTCCCAGTCATAAAGGTTTATATATAACTAGTGGAGTGAGTGAGTGCTGCGGACACACTGATCCACCATCTCCATCAGATCTATTATTCCAGTCTTCAGACAAAGACACATGATGCAACTCTGTGGGTCTGTGGCGTGACATGGTCTCGTCGGTTGACCTTCGACCCCTCCAGGTTAGAGACAGTTCGATAACACGGCTTCGCCACCGAGACAGGAGGGAGTCAGCGGAGGGTTGAGTCCAGGTCAGCCGAGCACATGACGTTCATTACCGGGTGTCTGCTCGGAGCGGAGCGGAAAAACCAACGAGGACGTGGACAAAGGGACAACTTAAATAAACGTTCACAGTTCAAGTGACGCAAAGGAAATGACGGTGAACTCTATTGTTAAACGGATTAAACGAGAGTTCAAACTGCAGCGGAGCTTGTTATTGTTGTGTCCCCGCGGGAAAAAACACACAAACTCATAACAACTGGTCCGTTATTTGTTTTAAATCACTTCCTGTCACTAGAAACTAACTTCTGCAAAGTTTACTGCGCACACGTGACGCTCAGTGGGTCCGCTACACGTGGAGGTCGCTCACCCGCCAGTGGAGAAGAGGCTCCGGCCGCTGGGAGACGTGAGTCCGGCTGTAGTGACACCAGATCCCCGCTAGACCTCCACCCCCCCACACTGCCTCCTCCTCCACGCGGGGGGTAAAGTCCGCCAAACTCTGCACCAATCACAGCGCTCCATCTTCTTCTTGTGGTCGCTACCTGTCAGTGTGGCTGCAACAGCACCCCCCTGTGGTCGAGGTTGTTAATGTGGTTGTTTTGTGTGTCATCCTTAAAATAAAACAAAATATAATACATTTTCTCAGTTGAGTGCTTATGATGAACTGAAAAAAATTAAGTCAATGACCTCAATGATTTTCTGGCGCACTGAGGGACACTCATTACTCATTATAGTTTTTTTGTTTAGATTTATTTATTTAACTTCGCCCCTTAAACCTATTTATTTCCTATTACCAAATATCTCTATATTAGTATTTACGTTACGTTAGATAGATGGTGTTTAATGCTAGGCCATGTTGTTTCCTTCCGTGAATTTTAAAACGATGAATGGCAGTTCAATGGTGTCATATATATAAGCTCTAAGCAGAATGGAGCATATGATGTAGACAACTATATAACTTAAATACAGAAAAGGAGATAAATGAAATTTCTATAATATTCATAAGCAAAGTCATACAGTCTTCTCCTCTCACAAGAGAATTATAGACACGAAGAGTTGAGACTTGACATTTACCAACCTGATAATATATAATATATATAAAACTTTTCATCCAAACATCCAAACGGAGAATGTGAACTTTAGTAAAAACTTTGAATGTATGTCTCTTTCTTGTACGAGTATTTGAAAGATTTGTAGGATTCTCTGAACTGTGAAATACTTCTATTCTAAATTGAATATCTGTGATGTTGACTCATTAGTTTTCCAACATGGACTCTTTCACCTGAGGTTGGGAAAGCCTCCAAAACACAAGATGGTTTTCTCACAGGGTAAATCAGCAAATAAAGAAATGAACAGACTTGTTTCATCATATTTATCTGAAATATTTTCATGAGTCCGTTATATACAATGTAACATCCCCCAAAATATAGTGGTAAAGCTCAGTTAGCAAAGTTGAAATTGTACAGTGATAAGTATAACTATAAATATCATGTACAGGCTAAATGGTTAGAAGGGATTCATTCCAAGTGTACGTGTAAGACTGATGTAATCTCATTTGTATCTCTATTTCCTGGAGGGATCAACGAGGCCATTATTCCATGCCAAAACATTCACAACCCCTCTCCTCTGGTGTCGCCACAACCATTTTCGAAATGTTACAGTAATGTCAAATATTCTTCATAACTCTTCATTTAAAAAATAGTCATATATATATATATATATATATATATATTGCACCAGTCCAGAAACATGTGAAGACGCCTCAGATAAATACTCTGCATCATTTCAGCGTGAGGGAGTTCATTCCTCTGGCTGCCGCTGACGCTGCTACTTTTGCTGTGAAGAGAAAATAAAGGATACACACGATCAGCTCGACAAGATTAAAGCCACATTTTTCACTGGTCAAAAAACCCAATGACACCACACTAACATTTCAAAAACATCCAACATAAATGGTTTTGACCAGATCTAGGTGCTCACCCTTCTTCTCTTCGTCTTTCTTTTTTGCAGCATCTTCTCTCTGCTTTCTGATAATGGCGAGGCGAGCGAGGTCAGCTTTGGCCTGGTCAGTCTTCCCTGCCAAGTGCAGCTTCATGTAGCGCTCCTTCGCCCTCTGCTTCTCGATCTCCTCTCTGTGCGGGAGTTGGTGCACGTCAAGGTGACGAGAGCGACATTAGGAAAGTTAGTGTAAAAATGTTTTTGACTGGAATCACAGAAAGTAAATTTCTAAATAAGGTGTTAAAGTGCTCAGAATATGCAGGTAACATTTGGAAATTTCAAGCACATAAGACAATAGAATTGGACATCAGAGGCCCATACAAATCTAATTATGTCATTTCTATCCTTCAAATGTCTTTAAAAACTTACTGTATGTAAAATAAAGTAAAAAAATGAGGTTCTCATGAGGCACTGATATGATATGACAGACTGACACACACCTTTCTCTCCTTGATAATTCCCTCGGCTCATCCAGCTCAATTTGCGTCACCTTCTTGGACTTCTGTGAAATTCTGTTGGGGTTCTCGATTTCTATCAAGCCTTCCGTACCGGTTCTCTTTCTCTGCAAACACATCACAGCAGTTCGTACAGTATAAGGTGAATGAATGCATCATTACTGTACTCCATGTTGAGGCAACTGTATGTGTGATAAGACAGAGTGGCAGAGTTAGTGTGGCAGTACCATGGAGTCGTCATCATCGCTGTCCTCGGATCCTGATGCTGGTAACTTCTCCTCTGCCAAGTCATTCGGAGCCACACCCTCTGCCCCCTCTGCGTCCTGCTCTTGCTATAAAACATAAATGACAGACAAGCAGTTGAACCAAAAACAGACCATTATCTAACAATGGTATCAGGTTTAACACATGTAGTTTCAACAGGTAATATCCGGGATATCTTTGCTTCATTTCTGGAAAGTGGAAGGAAGTAGAGACGTGCCGTCGATCTTTATAAACAGTCTATGCCACCTGTACGGGGGGGCATCTTGTCTATGCCCAACCATTGACACATGATCAGTTAATGTATTCAGATAAATGACAAAATTGGTGGATGGATTAAACAATTAAAATCCAATTCTTTTGTTAGTTATAATAATAGATGTTGGTTCTTTCCTGACTTGTCCTGAGTGAATCACCCAAGACTCTGTAAAACGGAATTTTTGCTTTTTTTGAAGACTTGTCAGGACCTATGAGTTAAGGGGTGCAGCTTCTGAGCAGCTGCTTGGGGCCCCAGGTCATGAGGGGGCCCCCGAAAGGCTGACAAACTTTACTCAACAGCAGTGTCTCATAATAATGGGGCCAGTGACTACAACCCCCCAACCACCGACCCTCTCTCTCTCTTAAACAACCAATGGTGTATTTGCAATGACATCTCAGTAGGAAACCTCCCTATAAGGGCCCCATGTGACTCCCGTCAGAGCTACAGTTCTGTATCATTCTCAAAGTTTGAATTGAAAATGAAAGTAAAGGCCAATGAAGAGGAGTTATCCACCGGGTGGTGAAAATGGAAAGAGAAACGAGTTGATGAAGAAATATAAACGAACCTAGTAGTACAGACAGTCTTGAAACTTAAGACTTTTAAATGGGAAACCAGTAATTAAACCACTGGCCTTGGTTATATTTATATTGTTTACATTTCAAGTTATATATGATGTGTTATATATTTATATTGTGCCAACTTCTATTGGCTAATGTGTTTTCTGGCTTTTTCCCCAGTTTTTTATTGTTCTTTATATTAATATTTTGATTTTATAAACTTCACTTAAGTAAGATTTTAAATTAAAAAATGTTTACACTTCCTGCACTTCTTTGGTGCAAGATTATTTATAACATAGTGTTTGATAAACGATGTTTGAGTGAAATCTGTGGCTGTGGAGATTCAAACTTCTGGATCAGTTCACTCAAAATGGTGCATGATGGGAAATGTAGGCAGGAGCGTTTACTACCGTGACCATACGTAGTACACTAACCTGTTTCCTCTCCTTTTCCGCCTTCATCTGAGCGTCTATCTCCTCGGGGCTGGTGTAAGTTCTCATCCGGCCCTTGTGGCTCCCTCGCTTTCCTGCGACGAGGTGGGAAAAAAGAGCAGAAAAAACAGAAGCTGGTTTATAAACATTGTTGTTTAGTAACACGTGAAAGTTAAGACACCGTCTATAAGCAGCGAACAGCCTGTGGCGTAATGTGGCGAACAGCAGGAAAACACTGTGGAACACAATGGAGCTGGATTCGGAATCACTCTTACCTCCTTTGGGCATTTTGACAAACGGGGCCTTTAATTAAAAAACTCTTAAAAACGTGAACACGGTCAGAAAACACAAAATGTTCAGGCGACAACACAAACTGACAGCTGACTAAACTCACAGCACTGATATGTGGAGTGGTCCCAGGATGTGCCTGTCCACAAATCCTAAAAACACGTGTTTGTTAAAGCATTTAATAATCCCGTGTGTCGTTATAAACTATATTATACATATGTTTGCATGCAACGTCCAGTTATTGAGCTAAACAACGTGAGTTATAAACTAAAATAAACAAACTTTCCGTTGTTTTTCTTAAGGCAATTTGCTGGAGCGCTAAAGTGATGCAACTCACAGAGAAAGTGAGAAAAACATCTGTTTTGGTTTTATCTCAGTTTACGTCCTTATATGGAAAAACACTTTATTTAAATAATCACATGTCGTGTTTTCGTCCAGAGGGAAATTTAAAGAGTTTTTAAAAAGTGCATGAACGGAGTTTATTTTTTGCCTCGACGTCATCAGAGCGCCGATAGAGGGAGAAGGGAGAAACCGCCCCTCCGTCGATGACGTCTAATTTCAGCGCCCGAGACAGGTTCGCATTATCAGAAACGAAAACAGAGAGACAGGAAGTGCAGATCGTGGCAGCGGCAGCTCGTAGAGGCACTTCCGGTGGCAGCAGAAACTGCCACTGATTTGTAGAGGCAGTTGCCACAGCTGTCCTGTGACTTGTTCCCTGTATTGTGAAACATGCTCGTTTATATGGATGATTTCTTTGTAATAAATATTCGGCCGAATTCCCACAAAAAATATTTTCTCCACTAACTATCCAGATATATCGGGTTTCAACAATCCAAAATGTTGTAGGGGTTTAGTTAAACTTCAATAAGATTCACTAAGCATGTTATGGGTCCACGCCATGTTCAATCTTTTATTTTTGTCTGCTGATCATATATGATATGTGCCTGTGCCACACTGTTATTACAGCTCTGTAGCCCTTTTTAAAGACTCCATTATTAACATTTACCATCACTGACACAATATGTCATTACAATAGACAATGCTATAATTTAATGCTTTAATTTAGTTATTATGATCTGCATTTGCACAAATTACTCAAACATAAAACAAATAAAAGGAGATTATTTATACATTTTGAATGTCTCTTGTACTTGGTGACCATGGTGGAGATGTACTTGAAATTACCGGTTAGCCAGGAAAGTATTAATAACAGTTTGCTTCAATATCAGTACCGTTCACTTTGTTTTAACAGGATAAGCCAGCCTGTATCAATATTGCTGTCCATGGAGTCATTGTCAGTTAACTGAATTCATATAAATACTGAAGACATGAGAATAAAGCTTGGTTAAAAAGTAGTGGGTCAGTAGCTGTTTGTTGTGTACATCTTCGTTTGTCATTTGTCTAGTATATTCACTGTTTAGTTACTGTTTATAGAGGTTCATAACTCGTAAAAAATATTGAAGGAGTAGCAATAAGTCTATTTTAAATGTCCTTATGGATGTTAGTGTATTTAACTAAGAGTCCTTGGAGAATGCCTATGAATCCCGTCATAAGGAAAACATTTGGGCCAAAGTCAACTTATGAGAGTAAATAAAACTGTAAATGGTTTATATGCAACTGGAAAGTAACATTTTGTGAGTCTCTCTTTGCTGTCTTGTAACACAAAAACACTGAATACATTTATTCAGCCTAGAGAACAAAAATATAAATGGAGAGTGTGCCTGGTCCTACCTTCTCTGGAAACTTTCTTCCTTCGTGGTACTTCCATCTTCTTTGGTACAGCTGTCGTCAATAAATTACTAGATTACTCTCTTTGCATCAATGCTATCATGGAGTTATTCACCATCTAGTGTAGAATTTAAGGGAAGGATACAAATGTACATTTGTGCTTTGGTTTATCACAGGCAGTTAACAGGCAGTTTCTGTTGCCACCGGAAGTGCCTCTACACCGGAAGTTCCAATACACCGGAAGTGCCTCAACGAGCTACCGCTGCCACTACTTGAGCTTGCCCTCACTGCGTAAACAAGGGGCGAGCTTTTGTTGTACTTTGTACAAAACACGACGAGATGCCCAAAGTGAAGAGAAGCAGGAAGCCGCCGCCGGACGGCTGGGAGCTCATCGAGCCCACTCTGGACGAGCTGGATCAGAAAATGAGAGAAGGTAAAGCCGGTGGATGGCGGTCGTCCCCGCGGCGGCTCCGCTCAGCCCGCAGCGTGTCGGTGCAACGAGCTCCGTCGTTTCTCTCGGTTGTTCCCTCACGGTCCAGTTTGGTTTAAACACTGGGGGGTGATGGTGGTGACACGAGGGTTGTTTTGGTATTGGCTGCAGCAAATGTCGATTACCACGAGTGGGGAAGACTTCCGCGGAGGCATGGGGGGGGGGGAATGCTCAAAGCAATGTCCTGAATAGACGCGTCTACCCCCGGGTCCGTTACTGGAGGTTCACCGACCACAGCCAACATCCAGTAGTAGTTCCTTAACCGAGACAACACGGAGAGACTCGACTCGTCTTTGAAAGCACCGGACGATCAGTTTGAATCCCTGTGTACTTGTAAAGTTTGACGAGTGTTCATCTTCTTTCTATACTGAAGTAGACCTAGGAGTCTGAAACAGGCTGTTCCCAGCATCATATCATCTCTAACATCACCCCCCACCACCACCAAGCATTTGCATCATAAATTTATAAATCTATTTGTTCTAACTCCAACACTTTCTGCCATGTGTCCTGCTCCTCGCAGCTGAAACAGAGCCTCACGAAGGAAAACGAAAGGTCGAGTCCCTGTGGCCAATTTTCAGGCTTCACCATCAGCGGAGTCGATACATCTTCGACCTCTTCTACAAACGCAAAGCCATCAGCAGAGGTGAGCAGGCTCAACCCCCCCACCGATGAACCACCTGATATCTAATGTTGTCCACTTCCTCTTCTGTCTACTTCACTATTTTACAAACTAAACCAAACTATCCCTTTACCCTTCATTTGGACTCTAAGTCTGAGACAACTCTTCTTTACTTAAGATGTTTATCTAAAGGTTTTGCCTCATGCAAGTTACCTTTTGTGTTGTTAATCTGCACATGACCATACATACAGTACATTACCTATTTCTAGCTTTATTCTCTGTATGAGATGTTTAGTAATAATCATCTTTGTGTGTGTGCCCTGGCAGAGCTGTATGATTACTGTATAAAGGAAGGCTACGCAGACAAGAACCTGATTGCCAAGTGGAAGAAGCAGGGCTACGAGAACCTGTGCTGTCTGCGTTGCATCCAAACGAGAGACACCAACTTTGGAACCAACTGCATCTGCAGAGTCCCCAAGGGAAAGCTGGAAGTCGTAAGTCTGACGTCAAATAATTTTAAAAGACAGTCTTAGGATGAGTTTTTATTAAATGTCTATTAAAGGCTTAAGTTGGTCATCAGCTTTACATTATTCCTGCTGATTTCTGTACAGACGTGACTCATAAAAACTGCCACAGCGACAAATCACTGTAACACTTCAACTAACTGTAACAAAGTCTCAAATAGTATATCAGGCTCTTTTATAGATTAGACCCGACTCTCCCTTTCAGTCAAGGTGTCATTGACATGCTTTCAATGACCCTTATTGTAATAATACAGTACTTTGAGAGGTGAACATAGAAAATAATATCTGGGGAAAATCACCGGATTTAACCCCTGAAAGATTAAGAAAAGGGAAACAAGTTGCCAAAATACACTAAAATCGTTTAACTGCTGTGTAAAAACACGTACTTTGAGATTTCACAATTTCTTAAGTTGTTGGTTCTCATGCAGCCAGCTGGTCCAGTGAACAACATGCTGCTGAAATGATCAAGTCAGACTTCAGTGAGAAAACGGGCTCAAAGCCAAGATGTGCATTGATAAATCTGAGCATATGGGATGGAGGTGTTTGGAAAGGGCTAAATTTGTGGCTTCATCCAGTTTTAGGTTGTTCATGAAAAACATTTGTTCATTGGTGTCGCCACCCTGATAGTTTTAGATATTGAGGACATTTCCTGCATCTAACCTTTTTCTTCAGGTGAAGGGTTTGACCAACTAGATACTTAAAAATACTTTAATACAACACAGAAAATGTGACAGTAAATTCTGTACAATCTTGCAACTAATGCTGTTTTTGTTATTTTCCTCTCTCTGCAGGGAAGGATCATTGAATGCACCCACTGTGGATGCAGAGGTTGCTCTGGCTAAGTGTAGATTTTGGACATCTATTTTCTGTTGGACATCAGGGCTCATCCATCCTCCATCCGTGCTCCCTCACAACCCTGACGTCGCAGTTTCTTTAATTCAGTCGCCTGCTTTAGAAACAGTTCGCTAACATCTTCACCACCAACTCCAGCAGACCTGATTTGGGATCAGTATTGAATATTCTGCTTTTAAACATGGGTGGGCAATGGAGAAAGCATCGAGAGGGGCCATCTTATCTTAAATACATTTGTTTTTCTCTGTGCTGTTGTTTTTTTTAATATACACTAAACTGAAGCCCTGGCCTCACCGCTGTTTCTGGATCAGGCCTGTTATTCCACTGTGAAGGTCAATTTCAATACTTCTGTGTTTCATTTCATTGAAGGGGGGGGGCTGGGAGGAAATGATTTGTGTTTGAATGTTGTTTTAAACCTGAAAACCTTTTTCTTCAACATTGTTATTGTAGTATAATTTTAAATAAAGCAATTCTGATTTACTTGCTCTCGTGTTTTTATCTTTTTCTCCATCTCATGGCGTGAAGTTAATTATTGGCTGTAGTTCCGGACGTCTTCAAAGCTTTCAGTCAAAGGTTGAAGACCTGAAAGAGACGGTGTTGTGCAACGTGTCTGTGTATCTGTTGTGATACATATGAGATGGGAATACTGTATTTGACCCCACATCTTTCACTGCTTACTCCATAAATTCTACTTAAAACATTTACAGTATAATAAGCTTATACTATTTTCCCAGGAAATAAATAATTAATCTTGATGGGGAAAAACAGGTGCATTTAGGGAACTGATATCTATGAGTGTTTGAAAGTCGGTGCAGCTTGAATTAATTTCAAGGGATTGTTGAGCCTCTGCAGAGGTTTGAGCTCTACTGAGTGACATTCCAGTTATTTGTGCGATTGTTTCATCTCAGTCATAAACATTGCAGGTGAAACTAACTCCTAATTAAATCCTCACCTGTCGATGTACAGATGTTATTGATCCTTAGAGCAGCTGACAGGAGAGTGAGTGTGTGTGTGTGAGCTGTCCCTCTGCTCAACTGTGGGATTACAAAGACGCTAGAAAAAACAGCATCGGTGGAAAAAGGTAGAGAATCTCACCTGTTTACATAATGACTGCGACACACAGCGCTGCCCACACACTCCGCTCCTGCCTACCAATGATAATCAACTCTGAACACGACTGTATTGTTGTGAAGTGTTTGTAAATCATTCACCCGCTGCTACTCTCTCTCCAGTCCACCACCTTTTCCTTCCGGAAACCCAGCAGGGCAATTAGATGCAGCTCACAGAGAAGTATTTATTATTCATGACAACCTCCAATGTTTGCACATCCGTCATCGCTGAAGCAAGTCACACAGACAAAGAGTCTGTTGGGTATCGGATGTTTAATGTGAGAAATGTGGTCCTTCAGTATCTCACAGGGAGATTCAGCAACATCAACACGATCGCCCGCCTCCTGTGGGAACCAGGCACTGACGCAAAAATGATTTAAGTTGATCTTCAACGTCACATAAAAGCGGCACGACATTCACAACGTGCTTTATTAAAGTAAATGGCAACAGGGCTGAAGTTAACAGTGGCCCCCTTCGTGGTGAGATACAAAAGGTGGATGTGATATGGCAACATAAGGACACTGAGTGACGACGTGTTAAGCACACTGTGGTATGGCTTATTAAAATTACATTCACCTTTTTGCATTAGAGGGACAATAGCTAAAAAAAAAGTTGTAATGTCCGAACAGAAAAAGTCAAGTATTAAAAAATAAAGACATCACATTTGGCAAAAGCCTGAACTAAAATGAAATAAAACATTAGGTGCAATTAAAAGTGAGGTTGTCATTAGTAGTTAAAAGCATTTGCCTTAAAAACATTTTTTTTAAATCGTAGCAGGAAGGACAGCAGCCATGATCCCACATTGTTTGACCTTTCACATTAAAACTCTGACCATGCAGTCACAAGTACAGTTACCACCCTAGATACAGAATCAAAGCTCCATCGCCGACGCCACAGAATTAGGAACAGGAAAATCTAAAATACTAACATAGTGCGATTTCACTGGCCGAACTGACAGAACTTCAGAGATTTATTTTTGTTTTTGCATTTCTTCAGCTTACTCCAAAACAGAAATTCTCAGCATAATGATCCAAATGTTGTCCTGAAGCAATAAATAATAGTACCGTTGTTCATAGCACACATCCAGCAAGGATCGCTGGGATAAAAATGATAGGCCACTACTGTCCTAAATAAAGTGTCGAACTTCAGAGTTTTGCTTTTGATGGCACAGGAAATTCATAAAATCTATACAAACACAACGTCACCGTCACTCCCAGCAAACATCTAAAAAAATGTTCAGCATCTCGTCCGAGTCAGTTCGTTCAAATGTAACAAAAACAGGAATATCATCAACACGGTGGTTCACCCCGGCACAAGACAGTCTCATGCTGACACCACAACACTCGCACACAACTTTAAGACAACAGTGAATTTCAATACATTTAGGTTAAGTAGCTTTAAAATGCTACTGACCGTTATATCCATGAAGATGCTCGTCAGCAGTGAATATTGACAGGTTTTGGCTGCCGCTGGCCGTACATTGGTGAGTATGTGCGCGATGACGGTTTTTTCTCTGGACATGCAACATCACGTGGAGGCCGACTGGCTCCAATTCACACGGCGAATACACTTCCTCATGCATCACAACCCGAAAGCAGCCTTCTGGGAACGCTTACTTCATGCTCTCAAAGGTCAAATCTACTCCCGTTAAAACATCAATACTCCCGGAAACAAAACAGACATTCAACCACTACTGCAGAGATATGTGTTCAAATTCATTCATGAAAGAAAAAAAAAAGAAAAAGTAAGGTGGAGTGAAACAGAAATATGACGAGTGTCGGCTTCAGAAAAGCTTTGGCCTTTGGAAGCTTTGTGGTGGTAGGTAGAGAGGCGTGTCACAAACCAGCTGTAACAGACCATGTCATGGACAGATTTGAGAGGGACGTCTGTTCACCACACAAAATGTCACAGTATTCCTGAAAAACATGTTTACATGTAGCTGAGATGATGTCATCGCTGACAAACTGCTCAGTGGTTCATGGGTGTTAACACAGAGCTGTGATTGAACCTGTGAGTGAGCCGGCTGAGGTCAGAGAAGCACTTTAAATACACAGACAGCCATGTTGGTTTAAATTTTGTAAAAGAAAACACACACTCACACACAAAGTGTCCCTGACCTCAGACAAGCACATAACACGGAAGAGGAAAAACCCCACAAAAAGCTCAAAGGGTTGAGCAGACACTTGTTTGTCATGGACATGTGTTTGTGTGTGGACCTGCTCTGAACCAAAGTAAACACTCACTCTGATTCTCATCTCCCCTGCACACAGAGGAAATAGCCAGAGCAAAGAAAAACACAGCAAGGCAGAGAAAAATAAAAGTCAGTGCAGATTTTCCTGAAACTTAAATAACTTTAGACCTTGTAACATTCACCTTTGGTCCAATAAAAACCAAAGAGTCACAGATAATTTCTGCTAAAACCTGCATGAGAATCATTTTCCCAGAAGGTAATTAGATTTTGTATAAAACGCTCGTGGTGTAGTTAAAACTAAAACAAGGTGCGAGTGCGCTGCTCCCGGTGGCGGGCTGCAGGTACTGCTGAGTGATGAGCTGGCTGAGGCACAGCAGTATCTGGCTGTCCTCCTCGCCCAGTCCCAGCTGCTCCTGCAGAAAGCAAAGGCGTCGGCCCTCCACGACCTCGGGCCCCTCCGTGGAGCTGACCGGCAGGTGGAGGTGGTGGGTGAAAGTAAACAGGAAGGCTTTGGCAGCCAGGCGGCACAGGGTGCTCTGTACATGGAGGAAGTAGGTGGAGCCACGGCGGATGTAGGTGCGATGATCGGCTATGTTGGCCAGCAGCTGGCCGCGATACGGCGGGCAGCGCAAGGTCTTCTGGTCGGCATCAAGGATGGAGATATAGCGGCTGTAGCGGGACAGCGAGTAAAGCATGCTGGAACCAACAGGGGACGCCACTCTGTGTGAGGCAGAAAGACAGATACCATAGTTGTCAGTTCGTTAAGAAAGCTTAACATAGGAGGTATACATTTCTTTTTAATCGCAATATTATTGTAATATATCATTAATTGTTATTGCTGTATGGATCTGGTTGAAATTTCTCAACATCTATTGGACACATTGGCAAAACATCAGATACAGAGATTCATGGTTCCAGAGGATGGATCCTAAAGAAGTTGCTACCAAGATGACACTTTGACACTTTGCATAAATTCATGCAAGTGCATGAATTTATGAAACTAAAGCTTCCTCTCTGTAAAAACTCCAATACAGTCGAGAGGCTGGAAGTTGAATAGTTTGTGCGTCATCACACACTGAGTCAGAGCAGATGAGTAATAGTGGAGTGATTGTGATACAAACTATCTTGAGGAATCTATCATCATCTTCATATTTCATATTGATTAATATGTTCTATGGTTCTGTGAGCATCAAACTCAATGTTTTAGTAAATCTGTGAAATCAACATCATCTGTCTTGTTCTACAAGCCCTGAATACCAGCTTTTTAAAGCAGTGTTATTTAAATGGATAAAATGTAAATGCAGATTGGACATACCTTTGCAAACCAATGAGTTTCCACCTCTGCAGGTCAGTAAGGGTGAAAGGACAGGACAGCCAGGCTTGAACCCTCTCGCCGCACTTCCCAGGGCCGGGAACGAAGAGGGCCAGAGCAGCAACCAACCGTCGGACCCTCCCCTCATCTGCCCCAAGCACCACCAGGGTTCTGCCACTCAGCAGGCACAAAAGAGCTTGTATGGCAAAGGGGTACTGTCGCACAAACCTCAGGGCTCCTTGTCCAGCCTTCTTCCTGTGACGCAGGGTCATCACTGCCCCATAGCCGAGAGGTGAGGCAGCACGATCAGACCCAGTAGAAGCACTCATGGTGCAGTCTGACCCGTCCTCTGCTGACGTACGGGAAACTGCGTCTCCAAGGAGCCCCACGGGCAGCTCCAGCCCAGATGCTTTGTTTTCTGAGCTTAGAGAGCCCACCGCGTAATAGTCCTGGAGAAGGGGAAGGGATTGAGGCTCCTGGTTGACCACCGCGGTTGGAGAGGACTGATGGTTGGAGCTTTGGTCCAGATGAGGGTTCTTCTCTGGGGCAGATGCCTCATAAAGGAAACCCTCTTGAGACATACAGCATGCTGTGTCAATTGGAACCAACAAGTCAGACTCAATTTCACTTACTCTCTCACAGTCGTCCTCCCTGCTGGCCTCCAGCTCAGACACCACTTCCAGCAAGGACACGGGTGTGTCGTCTCCCCCGTTGTCACCCTCATCCTCCCCTGCAGTGGTTTCCATATCTTCACTGCTGCTCTCCCTCTCCAGGTCAGTGTTGTGGTCAGGGTCAGGGGTCAAGTCAGAATCAGGATCAGGATCAGGATCAGGATGTTCAGACCTAACACTAGCAAGACTTTGCTGCTTTTCTGCCGGGCCCATCCCGCTCTTATCGCTGCTAAAGCTTCCTTTGGTCCCGTCGGAGCTCTCCTGGGTCTGGTCTGAGGGGGAGGAATCCAAATGACTCATCCCAAGCCCGAGCTCACTCTCCTGAGTATGGCTGGTCTCAGAAGTTGGGTCTCGGGGATCTGGGGGCGCCAGTGAGTCTAGCTCTAGAGGTTCTGGTCCCAGCACAATTGGAGGAGGATTTGAGAGTGTAAAGTTGTTGACAGCATGGTTCACAGCACAGAATGGTCTTAGTACCCCCCCCTCATCCTCAGCATCATCACCAAGGTCCTCCTCAAACAGGAAGTTGGTAATTCTCTGTCTCCTGCGTAAAGACTTGTCCAGGCGGCGTGTGTGAAGGTAACATAGGTCGCCACGGAAACTCCTCTCCGTCTCCTTCAGGAGCCCCATGGTGGCCTCATAGAAAGTGTCATCACACAGCTCCTGCATGGTCTTCAGGCGCTTGTCGAAACACTTGGCGGACTTAGCTTTGATCAGCTGTGGTGTGTAAGACGGCCTGCGTTTAACGCCCTCATCGTCATCCTGCACCACTTCCTCTTTGCCTGCTTCATCATTGATCTGACCCTGCCCTTCGTCCCCCTTCCTTCCTGTGTCAGTGTAACAGAAGGGGTTGGCAAGCTTGGCATATTTTTCCAACAGCGTTTCACACTCACTCAAGCACTGTGTCATACACTTCTGACAGGTGACAGCGTGCGGGTCTCTGCGCGGGCGGCAGTGGAAGGAGCTGATCTGCCTCAGCAGGTCCCTGTGTTCGTAGATGCTCTTTTCAACGTTGGCGAGCTCATTGGCTTTCTCTACGGCGTGAGCGGAGTACATGCACTGAGGCCCCGCCTCCCTCTGCAGGCCCTCCTCTCTCTGCAGCACAGAGTGAGTGTACCTGAGGGGAAGACAACACGGGTTACTGATGCACGTGTTCATACAGGGAACAGGAATAAGAGGAGTCAAGAGATGAGCCTGGTATTAACATCTGTCCTGAGAGATCTGATCACAAGTGGACAGATCTATGTCCATCTCTTCACACCTGGCTTTAAAATGTGTCCTGGGACCAGATGTGATCAGTGACTGAATGTGATCAGATCCCTCAGGATGGATGTTAGTGTCTGAACGGAGTCTGTGAAACTACTACACAAACAAAACAGGAAAAACAAGCAGCAGAACTTCATGAACATTCATGAACTGGTAGATTAGAGTTGGCAAGTTATGTTTATATCCATTCTAAGAACACACATGGGTATAAGTGTGGGTTTGTTGGTCAGTCCATCACATCAAACTGAAATATCTCTGGATGGATTGCCAAAAAATACTGTACAACATTCAAAGTCCCTAGAGGATGAATGCTAAAAACTTTAGTGACCTCTGACTTTTCCTCTTGTGCAACCATGAAGTTCACATTTTGGTTCTGGGTGAAATGTTTTAAGATCGTCAGACTTGTTATTGAGGTCAAAATCACAATATTTTCTTATTTAGCCAAAAGCTTTGCCTAATGTCAGCACACATGTCAAATGTGGAGCAGTAGACATGAGGCTGAGGGATTAGCAGGGGCCCAAAAGCAAAGTCTCGCTGGTACAATTTTTCACATTGATTTGAACAATTACCAGTTTACATATATAATTACAAAAATTAACAGGGCTAATATTGAAATATCAGATTTGTATTTGAATTCTACGTGGGAAAGCAGTTCAAATCTTACTCCAGGTCCTGGAGCTTCCTCTGCAGTTCCTTGGCGAAGGCTCTCCTGTTCCCAGCCTTCAGACACTCAGACGCCTGCAGGAAGCGGAGGGACAGCTCCTGAAACTGCAGCATGATTTTCCTCTCGTCGGCTGACACGTATGCCATGCAGAACGGTCTCACAAAGCCCCTCGCCTCCAGGTCGTACAGCGTGAGGTGATGGACGTAAGCGAATGCCCCTTCCTTCGAGTCGCCCAACACCACCCTCGAGTCCTCCACGAAGCTGAGCCTTGGGTAGCCACTGCCTGGTGGATGCCCCACGAAGGAGGCCTGGTAGTCCACTGACATGATGCGAAGGGAGAAGTAGTTGAGATCGAACGTGCCGCAGACTTTGGGGTCGGGTGGGATGGTGAGGAGCGGCTGAGGGCCCACCTGCTCGGAGAACTCCGAGATGAGGATGAAGTCTTTGGTGAACTTGGCGAAGGAGGTTTTGGCCCAGGGGTTGGAGTCAGCCAAAGGATGGAGGGGGACGGAGAACTCCTCAGGGAGAGCCCAGGGGTCCGGGCCGGTCGGACCAAACTCATCCTCTTTAGTGAAAGCCACCACGTCAGGTGAGCCTATCATAGTGGTGTTGTGGAGAAAGGCATGAGAAACACGACACACGCTGCAGCACCACTCACAGTCATAACCCAGCTGTCAGAGTGCAACAGACACATTGATCATCCTGCTCTCACACCATCCAGGCAGCATTTAAAAACAGGGTCCCACAGCAGAGCAGGGTGGGCCCCAGACTGAGCCCAGCAGGAGCCTGGTCCCCAGAGCAGGATCCTCGATATTTGTGTGTAAAAGTGGAGCCCCTCCACATGAACTACAGGCAGCGTCCCTGTTAACAAAAGGAAATATCTGCGCCAATGACAGGGTCCGGGCAGGAATCAGCTTCTTCCCGCTGAGCACGGAGACAATGAAACATGGAGCAGCGTCAGTGAAGCGCCTCTCTGCTCCCGAGCCGCGTCTCGTCACGCGTCCTGTTCGTCCACCGCGGGGCCGTTTACACACAGGAGCGGTAACATGTCATTCAGGTCCCAGACACAGGCGCCATGTTTACCCAGCTGGTCACGGTCCTGTCAGGTGACCATCCCCCCGCCTCCTGCACGGAGTACACCCTAAAACACAAAGTACACACAGTGACCGTCCGGGATGAATGGGAGTACTTGATGTGATAATCAAAAATATTAAAAGTACTTTCGGTGTTTGTAGCAGATTTTTATAACCAGTATTTATCATTTATTAGTATTATTAGTAAAATCATCTCGATTATATTTCAACATTCCTGATTTAGGGTGTACTTCCATTATCTGCGATATGAGATTATATAATTCACACCATTATTAAAAACGTTATTAATAACATTAATCTGTGTTGCAGATGTAAACGGTGTTAAAATTAAAAAGCTTCACACTTACTGTTGTTAAAATCTGCTTGTTGTCGTGTTTCCGGAACGAGGCAGTTCCTGGGTTTTTACGACAGTTTTACGACCTTGAATACGGCAGTGTTTGACAGGCGGACGCGGCAATTTGTAAACAGAGTTTAGCGGTTTGCTTTCAGACTTCGGTTCCGCCGCTAGCAAAGTTTTAACTTGTGTATTTGGTGTTTAAGTTTTATTCTCCGGGTGTTGTTTTATTATGAATGCAGGTGGACAACTCGTGGGGATTGTTTTAGCTCTTTTTAACAGTTTCCGGGAGCGTAGACCATGGTTTTTAGCGGTTAGCCGCAGCTAACATGCTAACAGCAGGAGCGGTGCTGCCCGGCGGAGCGGCCGCTTCATGTGAGGGACACCAGGCATGCTCATAGCGAACCTACCGGGAAGATCCTTGCTTCGACCGGGACTGCAGCGGCTCGGGCTCCAGTGGAGGCGCCTCTGTGCGGCGCAGGGTGGCCGGAGTCCGGACACGCGTCTGCGGGAAGACATGAACCGGAGCCGGGCTCAGATCAAGCGGGTCCTCTGCGTAGCCGAGAAGAACGATGCAGCCAAGGGCATCGCAGAGATCATGTCCGGCGGCACAGCCCGGAGGGTCAGTGGAGCCTCTTCATCACCAGCAGAATAAACACGTCCACTAGGTCGTGTTTTAGTCTTTATGGACATAATGAATGTGCCAAAAGTCTTTAATCAGGCTACAACACAAAGGGAGAGAAGTTTCCAGTTTCTCAAATGCTTCTCTGTGTTTGTAAATGACTTTGAAGAAGAGAATTTGATTATCTGTGGATTTGATTGTTATTTTGGCTCTAAGAACTTGTTATAGACAGTTTCTTCCTCTGTTTGAATCTAATCAGCAGGTTAATCATAAATGGTGTAGCCCTGAATCAGTAGATGGTCTAGGATCAGTCTCTGTGTTCTAGTGTATCTGTATCAGTTTGGTGTCCCTTCACGACACAGTAACAAACAGTTGCAGCTGATCTTTAATACAACATCCAATTAGATGACACAGGGATTCATCTTAAATAGAAACAATTACACTTTATCTGGTGTTCGCTGAGTCATGATCCCCAAACACCCTCTTGAAATAGAGAATATAGATCAGATCTTAAACGTATCTCAAATGTGAATATTTACTGGTTGTCTCAGTCCTCTCCCTCTGTGGTAATGACCTGAATATCTTTGGGTTTTTGACAACTGTTCAAACAACATGAACATTAAACTTGATGTTAAATAAGTTGATTTTTAACTTTGGGAAAAGATTTACTGTACATTAGCAAAACGTTATAATTGATACTATGGCAACTTTTTGGGGATATAAGTAAGGAAGTTGTTTATGGATGAATGATCCCAGTGGGAGTCTGTTTTGGGTTAATCACAATGAACATGTGTATTATCCCCCATTTCTTCAGTTGTTCTTGTATTTATTGTATTATTTTCCTTTTCAGAGGGAAGGAATGTCAAAGTTTAATAAAATCTACGAGTATGAATATAATCTCTTTGGTCAGGTGAGCGAATACACACAAATATTTGATTATCCAAGGACCTGTTCTTTTGTGTTTTTCCTGTTTCTGATTTTGTTGGTGTTGTTCTGTCTCCTACTCCAGAATGTCTCGGTATCAATGACATCAGTATCTGGTCACTTACTGGCTCTGGAGTTTAAAGCGCCGTTCCAGAAATGGTAATTTAAAATTGGAGTATTTTTGTACATTCAGCATCTCACAGTCTTATAACAAATTACTCATACGTGAATATGTTCTCTCCAAAGGCGCAGTTGTAATCCCCAGCTGTTATTTGATGCTGAGGTAGAGAAGTACTGTCCAGATAACATGATACACATCAAGGTATGGTCACTTGCTGTCATTCTAGAATCTTCATTTTGTATTAAAATTAACCCTTTGGATCTTTAGGACTCATCTGTTCATCGAACCCCTTTTTCTCTTCTCCCCTTTCCTCTGTCTCTTCTCTGTCTCTGTAGCGGACTCTGGAGAAAGAGGTGAGGCAGTGCCAGGCCTTAGTCATCTGGACTGATTGTGACAGAGAGGGAGAAAACATTGGCTTTGAAGTCATAGACGTCTGTAAAGCAGGTACGACAATAACAAGTTTTTTTTAGGCATGATTTCTCCATGTTTCTGTGAATGTGTAAAGCCAGAGAATAACAGTTTCTTTGCTCATTTGTTCATAACTATCCCCTGAAGGTGTGTCTGTGTGTGTTTTTCAGTTAAACACAATTTACAAGTCTTCCGGGCAAAGTTTTCTGAGATCACCCCCAACTCCATACGGAGAGCTTGTGAAACTCTGACAGCGCCGGATGCTAACGTCAGCGATGCTGTTGATGTCCGTCAGGAGCTCGACCTGCGGATAGGTAAGGTCCTACTCCTCACGCTAGTGCATGGCAACAGATAATGGTTTGTCAAGCATAATCATTATTCTTTGTCTTGGTTAAATGTCACTTTATCCAATGATACAACACTAGCGGCACTGTATATTAGGTTTGGACATTCTCCGGACTTTGCCTTTCACATATGAACAACACAGCAGCATATTGTTCGAGTCGAAGAC
Source organism: Hippoglossus hippoglossus (assembly GCF_009819705.1). Taxonomy (NCBI): domain Eukaryota; kingdom Metazoa; phylum Chordata; class Actinopteri; order Pleuronectiformes; family Pleuronectidae; genus Hippoglossus; species Hippoglossus hippoglossus. The sequence goes on from NC_047158.1 coordinate 19,678,657, forward strand.
ACGTTCACAACAAGAGGGACATGTCAGGAACATGACCTGTGTGCTCATCTTCTGCAGGTGCATCCTTCACTCGATTCCAGACGCTTCGCCTTCAGAAGATCTTTCCAGAGTCTCTGGCCAATCAGCTGATCTCATACGGCAGCTGTCAGTTTCCCACCCTGGGCTTTGTGGTGGAGCGTTTCAAAGCCATCCAGGCGTTTATACCGGAGACCTTCTACAAAATCAAAGGTAGAAATGTATCCATGCACAGGCCCACACATCAATTGCAGAGTGTTGAGGTTTTAAACAGAGTTTTTTTTATGTGTGTCAGTGCTCCATGAAGTTGAGGAGGACACTGTCGAGTTCAACTGGAAAAGAAACCGTCTCTTCCACCACACGGCTTGCCTGGTGCTTTACCAGATCTGCATGGAGGTACGTGCCCGTTTGCATGTGTATGATTCACACTGTGTGTTGGACAGTGAATGTGTGCACAGTCATGGTCTCTCACTGAAGCTAGTGAGCTTCATAAGTCAGCTGATGTTGTTATTGTCATCTCTGTCTTTAGAAATTTCAAAGTGACAAATTTGAGATTCTTTCATTGATTTCACATAGTTTTTGTATATAGCAATTAAGTTGTTTACACGTGAGGAAGGTCCCTACTCTTGACTATCATAAGATCGGTAAACACAGTCTTGTTCTTAGTGATGTTTTTACTAGTGATGTGTTTTTCTACATGTCCTGAGTTTTGGTTCATTGTCATAATGTGTTTATGAGCTAATGTGAGTTTCCATTATGCCTCGTTTTAAGTGACCTGTTCTGCTACAGTAATTTTGCACGTTGGTGTTTAGTTTTGGTCGGTGTCAGTACATGTTGGTCCTGCCTCAGCATCTTTAGTCTCAGTCGCTGGAGGCAGGACGGAGGTGTCGTCTGAACCTATGACTGTCATTGAAAAACATTTACACCCATTGTCTGTTTGCCAAGATGCGAACAGCTTAGGATCACGTAATTATCACTTCGCTAGTTTCACTGTTTCCCAACGGGCAAGATGTGACGATCAGGAGCCAAACGCAGGTCATTGTTCACTGATAATGAAAAACATCCTGCAAGTACTTTTGGTCAAATCCTTCCTTCTCCTGTGTTTCTTTTACATTTTCTTAAACTGTAAAACGGCATCAAACATGGGAAAGTAAAAAAAAAAAAAAACTTTGCCTAACTTTTGCTCTTACATAACAGGTTCAAAATATATTCATACTGAAACACAGCAACAGCAAAGCAACACAGGAGAAGACATTCAACACTGATGTGGTTATCTGATCATACAAATTAGTTATTTAGTATAAAGCAAAAACACTGATGATTGTTGTGCACGGAGAAATGATTTGTGAGCTTGAACAGCACACAACTGTGTTTTGTGTGTTTGTATGTGTGTGTGTGTTTCTGGTCTGTGCTGAAAGTGCATCCACACGTGTGTAACCGCGCCTCTCCCCTCAGCTGTTACCTCCGCAGGACACAGCAGAACATTTAAATTCAAATGGTTTTTTTTAACCTGTCTGAATAAACTGGGCTCTAAGCCACGTATGTGAAAAGCTACACACAAGAAAATAATTTTACTCATTTCCAGGATCCCATGGCAACAGTCACCTCAGTAACCAGCAAACCCAAGAGCAAGTGGAGACCGCTGCCTTTGGACACTGTGGTAAGAATATGAAGCCATACACACGCATGTGCTGCATGTAAACTGCATGTAGCTGTATTCAAGCATGAGAGACCGATCGAGTTTATTCAGCTCCAGTGTCCTGGGTCTCATCTTTGTCCCTTTGTGATCAGACGTCAACTTTTTATCTGACCAACAGGAAATGGAGAAACTGGCGTCTCGGAAGCTGAGGATAAACGCCAAAGAGACCATGAAAATTGCAGAAAAACTCTATACTCAAGGGTGAGTGTTAAGAGTTATCATAAGAGTTGAACAAGCAGCACATACTGGTGTTGATCCGGTCCATGTGCTAAATGTCCAGCTCACTTGAACTTGTTTCAGTCAGAAAGCTGCCTTGAGTCTCTGTGTGTCAGTGAAACGGTCAGTTGTACTTTTAAAACCACCTCAAAGCCGTTCCTGTTGTTGTACATGGGAAAGCACCATCTGGCAGTTTAGGTGTTTAATAGATGACTTTACGAGAAATGTCAAACTTCCCGGGTGTTCCATCTTGATTTCTTCACGTGAAGGTTACTCATGTGGGGTTTTTTTCTTCGTCTTTTCAGGTTTATCAGCTACCCCCGCACTGAGACAAACATTTTCCCTGCAACCCTGAATCTCAGCCCCCTGGTGGAGCTGCAGACACAGAGCCAAGCCTGGGGGACGTTCGCCCAGCAGGTGCTCGACCAGCCCGGGGGTCCCAACCCGCGACAGGGCAAGAAATCTGACCAAGCCCATCCCCCCATACACCCCACCAAGTTCACTCATACACTGCAGGTATGTAAATCAGTTTTCTGCATAAATCGTTCATTTGTCTTAATGCTCAAAGGTTTCACATATTATCTGCAGGAGCCCAAAGGTCAAATACATATTAATTTAAGATAAATTCCCCTTTCATATAAAAATGCACCATGTAAACACACACATTGAATCTGTGACGTAACGGTTTTCTGTTTCTTCTTGTGTCCAGGGCAATGAAGGACGTATTTACGAGTTCATTGTCCGGCACTTCCTTGCCTGCGTGTCCCAAGATGCTCTGGGGCAGGAGACAGTGGTGGACATAGACATAGCCCAGGAGACGTTCTCCACCTCGGGACTCATGATCATTGCAAGGAACTACCTGGATGTTTACCCGTTTGACAGGTGGAGTGCCAAGGTAGGATGTGTGTTTGTGTTTGTGTGGGTGTGTGTGTTGTTGCTTTTACTACATTACCTCATCCGTGAAGACAACATTCCTATGATCCCTAGCGGATTTACGACATCAAACTACATATTTTTTTGTATTGTTTTGATTGTGAGACCCCTTGGAGCTGAAGTCACATACTTTACGGTTAAATACTCTTTTATACAGTTGTGTGTTCATGTGTGGTTGCAGCTGATTCCTGTGTCAAACCTTCATTTTGTTTGTTCCAGGTGATTCCAGTGTACGAGAACGGCTCCCAGTTCCAGCCCTCTGCTATTGAGATGGCGGACGGACAGACGAGTCCTCCGCAGCTGCTCACTGAAGCCGACCTCATATCCCTGATGGAGAAGCACGGCATCGGTAAACACACACACACACACACACACACACACACACACACACACACACACACACACACACACAGACACACACACACACACACACACTCACAGACACACACAGGCAGAGTGTGTGTAGCAGCCCACAGACTCACAAACCTTTATCCATGAACAAAGCAAATCTAGGAACGACTTAGTCATCACAGACCTTGTTTGTTCAAGATTAACTGCTTTGTGCGTCATGAAAACTCGAATGTGTTAAACTGTGTGTGTTACAGGCACAGACGCGACCCATGCAGATCACATTGAGACGATCAAGAGTCGCATGTACGTGGGCTTGACAGCTGACCAGAGGTTCCTCCCTGGAGAGCTCGGCATGGGGCTGGTGGAGGGTAACTGCACACACACACAACACAACGCATTCTACAATGTATTGTGGGCTTTATACATAGTGTTATCAGCTATGACGCAAGTGTTTATGTGCGTTTGTTTGTTTAGGATACAACTCCATGGGCTATGAGATGTCTAAACCAAACCTGCGTGCTGAACTGGAGGCAGATCTCAAGCTGGTATCTGAGGGCAGGAAGGACAAACGGGGCGTGCTGCTGCAACACATCCAGAAATACAAGACCGTGTTCATTGAGTCTGTCAGGAAGGCAAAGAAGTCAGTCTGCACTCAATGAGATTCATTGAAATCATGTCGTGTTCTGAATAGATGCACCTTGGGTGTAATCATTGCAGGCTGCTGGTAGGAAGTTATTTTCTGTTGTCGCCTCAGGTTAGATGAAGCCCTGTCGCCGTATCTGGGTGCAGCCCAGGAGATCCCTGAAGAAGAGCAGCAGGACATGGAGATCCCGCTCCCGGTCAGGAAATGTCCTAACTGTAGTCGGGACATGGTGCTGAAAAAGAAGAGGGAGGGAAACGGGTGAGGCGAGACATGTAGCTCAAAACCTTATTACTGACATAACTTTAAATCTATATGATATGTTGAGTTATTCTAAAACTCTAAAGTTTATAGTAGGTCATTGGCCTCTAGCTTTCCCCTTTAACTCTCTCTGCGTCCTCTGTCCTGTCCCTTCCTCTGCGTCTCCGTCCCCCTGCAGTAAATACCTGTCCTGTGTGGGTTTCCCAGCCTGTAAGACAGCAGTGTGGTTCCCCGAAACCGTGCTGGAGGTCAGCAGAGACAACAGCATTTGTCCCACCTGTCTGCCACGCCCCATTCACATGTAAGTATTTATTTTATACTCGACCACATTTCATTGGTTGATGCACAAAGCTGAACACGGCCCCATTTTCTGAATGATAACATAACACAAAGAATCCGCTTGTTGACGGGTTGTCATGAAAATGTCCTGCCTCACTCAAGATGAATTACTAATAACTTTGGTTTTCAAATACTTTGATTCACGATCCTGCAGAACTACCGGACATTCCCATCAGCCTCAGCTGTGCTTTTATTTTGAAAAAAATCCTAAAAGGAAATCCCATTATATACATACAACCAGGATATTTACATATCACAGTCATAAATATTTCCTGATGATTAAATTAACGCAGTGAAGATAATTAATTTCCTTTACTGGTTTGGTTTGACTGTGCTTTGCTTTCTTTAGTTCTTTGTTCCACAGTAACTCGATTTCTTCTCAGTGGTCACTCTGATGCCGGTGAACACACACATTATAAGTGTTGTGCTGTTGATGAGCGTATGTGGGAGCTCAGAAGAAGTCCGTGCGTTCCTCCTCTGTCAGCACTCAACACTCAGATGAAGTTTCTTCATCAGCACAAGAAACTCGTCAAAGTTCTTGTTTACACAAGTGGGCGTTAACCCCTTGAGCACGTGCCTCAGCTCAGTCCAAATATAGGGCGCGCTCGCCAGCAGCGAGCCAAAGTGCCCCGTAACAGCATCCGTTACCATAGCTACCGGTCTTGAACAGGGCTCAAAGTTGAACTACAGCACTTACTCAAAAACAGCGTCTCTTCTCACATCAGTTAGTGCAGAGATAAACTGTTGCTGGCTGCTGCCACCTTGCTGGTCACCACGGCAACTTGATGTAATATCCCAGCTTTTATCTCACAGATTCCTGCATCGCTGTGTTTAATGATGGTAGAGCTTTTTATAACAGTATAATCAGGGCAAGAAGACCAGTCACATGGTGCAGAATATAAAACCATCATCACTGTGGAGGATGATACTTGTTTAGCAGCGTCACACAGGAAATTCATGGCTTATTCGGTTCAGTTATTTTGATATTGATGTTATTTGTTACCAACACATCCAAATTCTATCTGACGTTTTAATCTTTTAAACACATTAGCATGACTCCCTCCTTATGTCATAAAAGACATATTTTGAGTGAAATGATCAGTCGGTTCCATCTCAGTCACGAAATGAGAGAAAAAAGCTGTCACGTTACATTCGAGCCAATTGAAGGTCATGAGGGGGATTTTTTCATGACAAATCTTTTGAATATGTAATTTTGAGGAACATAGACGAGTTTCAGGGGGTGGATCACTTTAGACTGAAATGTGGTCGGCTCGTGGTTCCTCAGAATGTTGAAGTGTCTTTCTTCAAGTTTTGGTAGTTTTACACGCACATGTTCCGGTGTTTCCTGGTTCTGTTCGGCTGCTAGCAACACAACTGTTGCTTCAGTTCTGATTGTACCATTCGCCCTCTGTTTGTCCTTCATTTACCAGGTTGAGGTTTAAGTTCCGCAGGGGCAGCCTCCCTCCCATGATGCCTTTAGAGTTTGTCGGCTGCATCGGTGGATGTGATGAGACGCTCAGAGAGGTGCTGGACTTGAAATACCTCAGAGGAGGAGGAGGAGATGGTGGAGGAGTTGGGAGACGAGGAGGTGGGGGAGGTGGAGGAAGAGGTGACCCTCGGCCACCAGCTCCACGGCCTCCTCGACCAGATCCACCCAGACCCCCACGTTCCAATCCCCGACCTTCCCTTCCTCCTGTCCCCTCCTGGGCCCCTCAGCCTCGCCCTCCACCAGGTGGGGGCGGTAGTGGGGACCCCAACAGCGACGCCATTGTGTGCAACTGCGGTCAGGTCGCACTTCTCCTCACTGTGCGTAAAGACGGCCCCAACCAAGGGCGTCAGTTCTACAAGTGCAACGCTGGAAGCTGCAACTTCTTTCTGTGGTCAGATGAACCAAATCAGCCGCAGGCACCGCAGAGTCGAGGGCCCCCCCGTCCCCTGCCTGCACCGAACACCTCCCAGCCTCCGAGGCCCTCGCTGGGCTTCAAAAACATGTTTGGAGGAGGACAAGAGCAAGAAGGGGGAGCTGGAGGACATGTGGGACAGACGATGTGCAACTGTAATGAGACAGCGGTGATGCTTACGGTGCAGAAGGACGGTCCCAACAAGGGCCGGATGTTCCACACCTGTGGGAAACCAAGAGATCAACAGTGTGGCTTCTTCCAATGGGCGGACGAGAACGCACCTCCACCAGGTAAGACAGACACACACACACACACACATACACACATACACACATACACACGTCTTGTTAGGACGTCATTGACATAATGCTCTCAAGCCCATAACCCCAACCATCACCAATAAATGCCGAACCCCAATTCTCAACTCAAGAACATTCATATCAGTCTCTTTGCTGCTGGAGGACACAAGCCTCTAGATTTGTATCATTTTTCTGGCTGAAGCAAATAATTCTTACCAAAGCTTGTATTTAATCCTATAACTTTTCAAATCACTGGTTAGATTGAATTCAAATACTAGATTTCTCGACAAAAAAAAATTGCCTTCCATCACAAGCATCTAATAATGCATTCACGTAAAAACAATTAACAATGAATTAAAGACAAACATTAGAATTTAATTTCTCACAGTTCAGTGTCTTACTTCCACAAAATGCCTGTTTAATCATTTGCACCATGAGCCCAGTATCAGCTCATGCTCTCTGTGCGCTGTGTAAAATGTTTAAAACCGTGTTAATGCGAGTGTTCGATCAGAGGAGATGTAGAGTCAGATCCAACAAAGGAGAAGGAGAGAGAGAGACTTAATGCTAAAGGAAAATCTGTCACGACTCTCTAACACTACTGAGACCTTGAAGCGTCCACTCATCAGGCGCTCGCTGCCGCTCACAGAAACATCGTCAGTGCTCAGTTTGCAGTTTGCATCTCACCACCTCATGTTGTGTTTGACCTGTTCCCCCATGGCAGGTAGTTTTGGTGGTGGATTTAATGGCGGTGGAGACCGTGGAGATGGAGGGGGAAGGGGAAGGGGGAGGAAGAAAATGGGAGCGGCCAACCCCAACAAACCTCCTGCTGCTAAGAAACCCCGTACCTGCGGCATCTGCCACATGCCGGGGCACACCCGGGTCACCTGTCCGCAGCGGTGACCGCTGTGCCGGGGCGAAGACTGTGAAGCTGCTCTGGAGCTGAATGGACATATTGAAGCTTCTGACTCAACAGTGTGGAATCGGGTTTTACTTCTTAAATATGCCGCAGGTTGTAAGTGCCTCTTCACTGGGCTGGAACTCCCTTTCTGGGATTCACACACTTTACCCAAAGTTGTATTTAATAACAGTTTCGGGAGGAAAGAAGAAAATGCAACAACTGTGGCTCTAAACAAAATCAAAACTTGGTTTTCCTTGTCCGAGTTTTGCCACACGTTCTCATCTCTTTGATTTTGTGACGTTTAGCTTGAGGCTCTTTTGTGGCCCCTTTTCTGTCATTCCCTGCCAGTTCCTACAAACACTGCAGCCGGCCCCTAGGTGGCGATGGAGACACTATGGGTTCACTTTCAGGGAGCAGTCATGTCTGAAGTTAACAAACTCAGCAGCATGGTACAGTCTCCTGCTGCCGGAGTTTGTCGCTGCTGCAGTTTCCTGAACATGCTCAACAGATAATGAGAGAGTTGCTCAGCTGGTCTTGGATCAGATTAATAACCCTGTCAGTTGTGTTCCCGGTCCTGACCGAGATCAGCAGGAGGACGAGGACTCTTCCACAGAAGCAGTTCTGTCTTAAACAAAAAGTGTATTTTAAATTAAAATGTATTTGCACACAGTTTTTTAACAATAAATAATACACATTGTATGTAGATTTCTGGATTCTGAACTGTTGTTGGAGGAAACATTGAAATATGTAAATGTACGTGTGGGTGGATTGAGGAACTGTCAGTACCACAATCATCAGTATTTTTTTAAAGTTGATGTTAATAAACTTTCTTGTGCTGTAAACCTGATAATATCTTCACAGTCATGACAGAGTTTGTATCAACAAGTTTTGTTGGTTTTATCTTTAGTCGTTTGTGTCGGTTCAACTGGTTTTGGTTTCAGTTTTATCTTGAAACTTTCAGCCGGTTGAATGTCTTTGTTGCTGCTGTTCACAATAAACATAACGAGGAAGAATGAAACCTTTGCTCTCATTGAACTTTTCTAGAAATATGTTTATTTATTTATTTATATCTACTTACCTACTACTTAACCTGGAATATCTTTTAATACGTGCATTTGCTCTTCTATTTGTTCGAGCCTGTTCTGATTTCAACTACTCGTAGTTTATTGCAAATGTTTAACACATAAAACTGCAGCCTGCACACAGCTGTCAGATAAGTGAAGTGGAGTGAAAAGCACTTTACTTTGGAAATGTGGTGCAGTAGATTTAATCAAAGCAAACTACAATTATCAATTATGAACTAGTTATCTGTTAACTAAAGATGAGTATCAGTACTTGACTAGTTAAACAGATGTGGGCTTGTTGTAAAGCTCCGGGGGATAAAAACGATATCAATAATTATCGCAATATAATTGAGTTTGAATGATTCCTGCAGAAACACACAGATCTGTGTGTGGTGATTATACATGTTACCCTCCTCTCAGGCTACGTTACACTATAAGGACATTCGGTCTGTGCAATACAATGCTTCATGTGCAATTCATTCACTGCACATGTTCTTCTTGTTTTTACACTGTATATATGTTATTATTAAATTTTTTTTTATTTTTTATATCTTAGCTTATCTTATAGCTGTGCAGATGTGGGTTTCACCGCTGGATTTGAATGGTTGAGTTTTCCCAGATGTTTACTTCCTTCACTTTACCGGGAATGAAACCGTGACTTTGGACAAAATGGAATAAACCAGAATTGCGTGGATTCCCGGTATGAGGCTGTGATAAGTTACCCTAATGTTTTTCCTCTTAAATCTGTGTGCGTCTGTGTGTGTATGTGTGTGTATATATGTGTGTGTGTGTGTGTGTGCGCGCGAGGCTCTTACTGGCACGTTCGGTGAGTCATGCGTGAGTCACAGCACGTGGGTGTGCGCGAGCTGTGATCGGCTCCTAAACTCCTCACTTTAGTTTCCAGGCAGATCCACCGGTCATGTGATCGCCTCCTCCTTACGGGAAGGAGCGCTGCGTTCCTCCCGTGTCACGCTTCACTTCGCCGGGCTGCAGTTACACCTCGGCCCCGCAGGCTCACTCCAGCAGAACCGTGGATGATCAAAGAAAAACCAATGAGATCAGATGATGTCTCCATTAGAAGGAAAATCATTAACATCAATATGTGATTCACCGCTGGGCACATCAGGCCTGGATGAGATATTAAAACCCCTCGATGCAGTGAGATCATCAAACTTTACAGTCAGTGACTCACAGCAGCAGCCGATGAGTCTTAGAAGGTGATGAAAGATGAAATAACAGTAATTAGAGCTGGTTCCAGATCATCTCCTGACATTCTCAGGAGGGGATTAGATGTGACAACGTAAATGTTCAAGTGCAAACTCTGGAGAAAGTCAGTCTGAGTCCAGGTGAGGGCACAGCAGGAGATCCTCCGGAGGGTTCCCTGCCAGCGAGTGGGCGTGTTGATGACGTGTAAACACATGACAGACACGAAAATGAACAAACAACAACATACAATACTTGATCAGAAGTAGTTTGTACGATGTCTTGTAAGTCGTCCGTGTTCCCGCTGGACGTTACGGTGACGTGAGGAGCCGGACGTCGTGGAGGGAGGTCGTGTGTTCTCAGGCTGTTTGTGCAGAAACACGTTCACAATGGTGAACTCGGTGGTTGACGAGGAAAGTGGCAGAAATACTGTTGTTGTTGTGTCAAGAATGAGTAAAGTTTGATCCCAGGCTTCTCTTTCTCACCACAACACGTCCACCATGGCTCAAACTGGGTGTGAAGGTTGTGTTGGTGGTTTTTGGAAAGTTACAGAAATGGTTCCTGACCAACGACGAGCACGTCTACTGGAGAAAACTCACACGTAAAAGTCAGGATATCTATAGACACCTTTTCCTCTGGTCGGAAAACCCACGATCATGCGGTGTGAATGGATTCAATCATCGTTCGCTCCCGGGTCAAATGACTCTGCAGCAGACTCGGGTTCAGGTTAGCAGTGACGGAAACATGACGCCCGTGTGAACGAGCAAATTTGGCAAGTTGGTGAGGAGAGAGAGAGCGCGGCTCTGTGGTTTGTGACGTCCAACATGACTCATCAGGCAAAAACAAAAAGAGTCTTAATTGTCATCTGCACAAGGAAAACAGTTGTCGCACCGTACAATGAAAGTCGTACTTTGCTTTTCCTGCAATGGAAACATTGTGTTTAACGTTATTTTAAAAAACAGCATTTACCCGTTAACTTTGGTGTGAAAGTGGTTTTCACCTCTGCTGCTTTCTCTCTTTCTCTCTCTCTTTCTTTCTTTCTCTCTTCTCCATCGCTCTTCATCAGCTTCATCAATTTTAACACCAGTGAGGTCAACATCAGACACCGTGAGGCTTTTATTTTTAGAAATATGGCGTCATCGTAACGGATGAAGCCCGGTGATCTAAGTCAGTGTGGAAACAACCGTCAAAAAATAAACAGGATGGTTTTATGTTTACATTTTACACGATTATTAATTGTAATTGAAAGATTAATTGATAATCATCTTTAGTCTCAGGATTAATTTAAATCCAACCTAACCAGAGCAGCCGTGAACATCTACGGAAATTCCTTCGATTGAAAATCCCGATCACAGGCGACATGGGATTATATAAGAATGTGATTGGATTATTATGGGATTTTCGTGTCTGGGCTGTTTTTTATAACCTCAGGGCCGGGGGGGTCAAAGGTTAAAGTCGGGTCACTGTAGGTGTGGATCACTTTTCAGCTCTGAACTGTTCATCAACCTCTCGCTGTCTCATCGCCATCATCCAGCTTTTCAGCAGTCGCTGTAGAAACAGTTGCCATGACACCCAATGCCCATAAGTGATGCAAGTGTTCCAGGTGCAGAGAGAGACCGCGGACCGTAGACCGTGTGTGTGTGTGTGTGTGTGTGTGTGTGTGTGTGTGTGTGTGTGTGTGTGTGTGTGTGTGTGTGTGTGTGTGGTTTCATAGAGTTTTATTGTAAACTGATCCACATCAGCCTCAGTGAAAGATAATAGGAATCTGGCTCCAGGCCTTTTTTCCACAGCCATCACTTTCCCTCTGTCAGATCTTCCTACACGGGGCCTGGATGTGTAGATGTTCAGGTATAAAATTAGATAAGTGTGTGATCAGCAGCTGTGATCACACCGCTGAGCCGAGATTTTAAGTTAAAAAGGAGAAATGTTGGCTTCAACATCAGGGACCATTATCGTCACTGAGATCTTTATCGTACTCAAGCTTTTTTTCCCAGCTCTCGGCTCTGCAGCGGTTGCTTAGCATTCAGGGTGTAAAATTAAGACTTTCAGCAGTGTTGAGCTGTTTGGTTCCATATTTGGATCAAACACAGCTGGAGGTGTGGACGTTTACTTCCAGAGAATCGAGCAAAGCTTTCATTTCCATTGCAGATTCTGATCTTTCCTTCCTTGGAAACTGTTACATAAAGAGACACCAGTTCACTTTCTGTTTCGCTCTCATGCTGCAGCTCAGTGCTTTCAAGGTTTTTAATTACACAAGCTCTTCACAGGAAGACGTTACATCTGGAGCCAATGACATGACTGAGCTGTTTGGGGAAATACTTATCTGCTGCAGCCAGTTAGCTTAGCTTAGCATTAACACTGAAAATGTGGGGAAACAGGTAAAAAAAAAAAAACATCTACAAACCAGCTCACATAAAGAACAATTACAATTGTGTTAGTTTTGTTCGGACTCAGGTTTGCTGGTGTCGTTCTTTATGCTAAGCTAAGCTAATAGGCAGCTTTCTCCAGCTAAATTTACACTAAACATGAATTGGCTTCACGGATTTGAACAAATACAAAAACCTGATTTGAAAAGTATGACGATGATCTGAGATTTCAAGAAATAAAGTCGTTATATAACGAGACAAAAGTCATAATCTGTCTTTGTCTTAAATTTGTCCTTCTCCCTCAAATATGTAAAGTGTCCTTGGGTCCCCTGAAAGTTGCGATAAAGTTATTATTATTATTTCATAAGAAAAAAGGTGTAATATTACAAGAATAAAGTCAAGCATCTTGTTAACTTATTCTCTAAAGTAAAAGTTTCACAAATAACGAAAGACTTCATGTTTTGTTTTCATCACGAAACTGAGTCTGTCCTGAAAAAGGAACCACATGGATTTATTATTATTGTTATTATACTATTTATAACTTTATTTTCGCAGTATCACAACTTTGGGACTTTTTTCATTAAATTACAACTTTTTTCACATAATCATACGACTTTGTTGTCGAACCTTCCCGCCCGAAATTAAGAACGAGTAAATTTATTAGATTTGCGTCTTTATCTGAATTAAATGTACGAATTGTTTTAGACATCATTACAACATCAGTTTTGTTTCACAATAACCTTCTTGTCCCTCCGCCTCCTCCTCCTCTTCTTCCTCCTCCTCCGCTTCCTCCTCCTCCTCCTCTTCCTCCTCCTCCTCCTCTTCCTCCTCCTCCTCCTTCTCCTTTATTTCGGCCCCTCTCCTGCACTCTGCTCCAATTTGCGTGCGCGGCCTCGAGGACGCGGGCACACCTAATGGGGGCTCGGTCCTACGCAATGGAAAGGGGGCGCGCCCGCTTATAGCAGCGCGTTGTCCGGTGTTGATGTGTCGCAGATTTTAAAAAGTGAGGGAGGGAGGCAGAGAGAAAGGGAGGGAGAGAGAGAGAGAGGGGGAGAGAGAAGGAGAGACAGAAAGGGAGGGAGAGAGAGAGAGAAAGTTCCAGAGGGAGGGAGGGAGGGAGAGTCAGAGTCAGAGAGAGGAGAGAGAGAACTTTGTGTTTCCTCCTCTCTCTCTCTCTCTCTGTGTGTTTTTATTTTGTGCGCTCGCTCCTCTGAGCGCACACGCGCGCAGTGTGGAGCGATGGAGCTGTCATCCATTGGAGACCAGGTGTTCGCGGTGGAGTCCATAACGAAGAAGAGGATGAGGAAGGTGAGGCGGCGCCACACTCCGCACAAACTCATACAACTTATTCTAACAAGCATGATGCTGGACGTTGTCCCGGTGGAGCAGCGTGTGCTCACTGTGCCAGCCTCTGTCCTCGTGCGCTTACAAAACTAGGCTACGCAGTCCCCCCCCCCCCCCTCGTGCACTTTACGCAAAACAACCTCCTCCATTCTCTCTCTCTCTCTGTGTGTTGTTTGCGTGGAGGTGCCGCGCGCCGCTGACCTGTAACCTTCCACGCGCGGGGCTCCAGCTGCGGTGCTGCGACACGAGCGTGTTTTGGAGGCGCCTACGCAGCTGTAGTAAACCGGAGAAAGGGGGCGTGTATTCTGGAAACGAGCTGCGCACTTCATTTGGGTTACGCCAGCGTGCGGGAAGTGCTGCGTAATGTCAACCGGGTGCTGCGTGATAGTGTCCCGCCGCTGCGCGTGTAGTGGGGACGCTGGGAACAGAGGATGGAGCCGCTTTACGCACGGAGCTCCGCATGTTTACGCACAGCATGTCCTGTGATGGAGGAAGCGCGCGTGACATCCGCTTCATTCAATCCGACACGGAAAAGTTAAGAATGTGAAACGGTGTTAAATTACAGCTTCTCTCTTTTCTTCCACGCGCACGCACTTTGCGCACCACTTATTTCTTGTTGTTGTTTGAGGGGTTCACTCGGAGGTGGGACTCGAACGTTGCGCAACGCCACTGTTTACATGCTCGCGTGCTTGGCCCCACCTATCCGAGCCCGCCGCTGCAAATCCTCGAGAATGAGAGCGCGTGCGTCGCCGGAGCCGGCTTGTGTGGCCACGTGCGGTCACGTCACCGCGGCGCGCGAGAGGAAAAAAAAAAGATACTGTCAGTGACGTCAGTCCCGAGAAAAATCCCGAGAACTACGTCCATGACCCCCCCCCCACCCCCCCCTTTACTCCTCATCTTAAAGTGACAGTTACCCTTTTTATTCTTACACACACACACACACACACATACACACATGGCACCAGTGCAGATTACAAAGTGCAGGTTGTGTGTGTGTGTTGTATCTCACCCTCCTCCCCTCTCTCTCTCTCTCCCCCCCCTCTCCTCAGGGTAATGTGGAGTATCTACTGAAATGGCAGGGATGGCCCCCAAAGTGAGTAAACCTCGAGTCATCGTCCAGTGACCTCATTCCCTCTATATAAACTCAGGAGCCTTTTTATAACGTGTGTGTCTGAGCTGGAGCGAGCAGCGCGTCCCGGAATAGATCGATGGACACATGAAGAGATTTATGTGTAATTGATGGATGGGATTTGAACGTGTTTTTTGTTTTCACCAGGTACAGCACTTGGGAACCGGAGGACAATATTTTGGATCCTCGCCTGGTCCTGGCCTACGAGGAAAAGTGAGTAATAACAGAAACTTTTGGGGGATTTTTCTTTTAGTCCCGTCGCTTTAGCTGCTTTCAGACGTGCACTGAAACTCCTGACATTCTCCAGAGGGGCTGTACGTGAGAACGCAAATGTCCCAGTGAGAGGCTCTGGACATTTTCTGGAGTTTCAGAGTCAGCCCCTCAGTAGAAACTGTTCCAAAACTGAAAAAAACAACAACAAATATCTCCGGATGAAAAGCGGAGCCACACATGTAGATGTCTGTTTGATTGAATCATAAAGACGTTAGATTCTTCTGTTGTTGTGTCTGAGTGGAGAATCTCCTGCTGTGTTGTTCATCGCGTTCTGGACATTCTCCGGTATCTGAAAACGGTTTCACAGTCCGTCTCTCTCTGTCACTCTGTCTCTGTCCCTCTGTGTCCACCTCTCTTCCAGTCAGGAGAAGCTCCGAGCTCTGGCCTATCGCAGGAAAGGCCTCAGACCCAGGAGACTCCTGCTGCGGGTAAAGAAACTTCTGCTTTACTTCGCTCAGTAACTCTAACTGCTGCAGGGCTTGTTTAGGAACGTCTCTAAATAATCTTCAGACGAGAGTTCTAAGATAAGTTTAGTGTGATAGAATTTAAGGACTTTTCCATCAATTAAGTTTTGTACTTCATTGAAGTTGTGAAATTGGTCAAAGTGAAGAAGATTCTTTACTTTTAGTCCATTATTGTGGGTCAAACACAGAAAAACAACGGATTGTACATTTCCCAAAATGCAATAGTTTTTCCCTCCAAAACATTTGTAACACCTTGAAATAACTTGATCAAAACAAACAAGTGTCTCCTCTGACTCTTCGCTCTCTGTGGACCTGAACCCCAAACCCAACGGTTCCTATTGACGATGTAAATCTTTACAAAGGTTCAGTGGTTTAGTTAAATATTGTAGTTTTTATATTTCTGCACATGTTAGCACGCTGCTGTTAGCGCACTGTTGTTAGCACGCTGCTGTTAGCATTCAACTCAAAGCAGCCCTACTCAACTGTTAGCATCACTGTGGAATCTTTGTATTTTTAATGACGGCAATGATGCATCACTTCATTATTGCTTTTGGTCTTTTCATCAACATAAATACACAAAATGACGGCGTTTAACCTTTAACACTACATTTCCCAGAACTCAATGCTGCTGTTCACACCTCCAAACAAACACAGGAGTGACTCCTCTGTCACCTTTGCCCTGACCCAGAACATTTTTGCCATGGACCTGCGGAGCGCCCACAAGGTCGCAGTGAAGCCGGCGCCCCGGCTGCGTCTCTCCCTCACCCGCGCCATGAGCACGGACGTGGACACGGGTGAGTGCAGCAAAATGTACCGCCACCCGCTAAGGAGGAGGAGCAAGCAGAGGGTGGCTAAGCGGGGGCCGGACGAGCCCTCGGACAAACCCCTCCAACCGCTGAGCAAGAAGGAGGAGCCCATGGAGGAGGACTGGAGCGGCACCAGCGAAGAAGAGAAGCAGGAGGAGTACGAAAGCACCTCAGAGGAGCAACAGGAAGACAGTTTATACGGTTTGTTTTGCAAGTGGATCAATTAGAAATTCAGTGGCACAGCGATGACCTTTGACCTTTGTGAATAAACAGAAGTTTTCTGTCTTTCAGGTGTGTCGGAGTGCAGCTCCCCCCCGCTGCTGGAGCGACAGGACTTGATGGACGTGGAGGAGAAGGTGGACGCCGATCTGACCATGGCGGACTCGGATGCATGGACTGACGGACCAGATGCATGTGAAACTAAACAGGACCAAACGTTAACATGCAGCCAATCGAAGGATGCCGCCTCGGTGATGGTGGCCAGACCAGAAGATGCAGTTACCGTGGGCGACAGGTCAGATTGGGAGGAGGAGGTGGAGGTGGAGTCAGGGTCGGAATGTCCCAGATTAGAGAGGAACGACACAGTCTCAGTGATAGTGAGCGTTCAGGGGAGCGGCAAGACGGCGGGCGCCGCAGCCCCCGACGCCGCCTGCTCCACTCCTGAGGCGAGGACCGACGAGGTGGGCGGCAACAATCAGAGCGTTACCACAACGATTTCTGGGAGTGTGATTGTGACAAACGTGACTATCAACGCGCTCACGGTGACTTTTAAAGAAGCGACGGTGGCCGAAGGCTTCTTTAAGAGCAGCTGAACCAAGAGATCCGAAACCACCACGATCAGAGTTACCACTCATTTTCTACATGTAAATAGTCTTGTATGTAAAAATAATTTCCACGTTTACAGAACTACACTCATTTCCTACTGAGTTCCATGAAGACATTTTTTGCCTTTGAAGAAAGGAGTGAGCGGTAATTTTCATCAGTGCTGCTCGTTAATCAGACAGGAAGCCTGAGGTCCCCAAAAAATCCTCTGTTGCAATAAATCGATCACAATGGTTTTCATTCCCGGGGCCGCTGGGTTTACAGAGCGAGGCAGCGGCCTGACAGACGTTCCAGTCGACTTACTTCCACGCAGCTACTTTTTCTAGTCGTCCTCAGTGCTTTCCAGGCAGACGCACATCTGCTCTCGGGGCTCTGTTTCAGCCGCTCCTCTTTCTTACGGAACAACGTTTTTGTAAAGACACTGCTCTTGTTTTCTTTTTTGTTGGTTTCAGTTTGCACACAGAGCTAAACCGCATGACCCGCCAGTCTGTGCCACGCGTGCACAAAGCACTGTCCTGTGTTTTATTGAAGAGGTTTATTTCTGTCACAAAAGACATGAAACAAAGAGATAGAATTAATGCCTGCTGCTTAGATGAAGTTCTGCATTTCAAGGGAGGTGGAGGCACAAAAAAAAAAATAAAAAAAAGAAGAAGTACACAGTTGTGTTCGCTGTCTGCTGTCTTTTACTTTATAAAATGCTACCTGGTTCTATTTTTGTATTACCAATTGATAGTCCGCTCTTTCACTCGCCTTTGTGCATTTCAAAAGAGGAGATATCAGTTTACACTGCCGCTGTCAATGCTGTGCAGGGTGAGGTAGGAAAGGAAGAAACTGTACATTAGGTCAAACTCTGGTAGGATATTATTTATTTGCATGTCACATGTATAAGCTAAAGTAATTTATGTCACTAAATGTATGTGAATCAGTCTCTTATCTGACAACGGTAACATGTCTCTTACAAGCTAATTTTTTATTTTGACTGCATTTCCAATAAATATGAACTAAAGAAACCGACTCCTGGAGCATGTTTAACATTTGGGTTGACAATAAGTTTTTAAGTGTTTATCGTTGGTGTTGTTTTACATTGAATTCGCAGCTCTGTTGCCTCACAGCAAGAAGGTTCCCGGTTCGAATCCCAGTTGGGCCAGGGTCACACCTCACTGACACAAATTAGACCACGGACGCCCACTTAGACCAAGATGTTTGCTTTGGGATGTTTTACTAGAGGGTGTCTGTGAACCTCAGGAAAATAGTCAGGAAAAGAAACACATCTCCTGTTTTAGATTCATTACACTGGCTCATCAATCGACAGTTAAATCTACAAGTGTGCAAAAGGTCTGAATCCTCTGGAAGAAGAGAGACTTGTGAACAGTGAATATTCACAATGATCCGTCAGCAGAGAGTTGAGGAGTAATCTGATAACACTATATAACACTAATGATCTCATCACACTATATATATCAGCAGAAAACAGTAAGAGTGATGCATTCAGTGCCTTTATATCAAACTACCACGCTGCCATGTATCACCACTAGAGAGCACAATGTTTCCTGGAAAGAGAAAACGACTGAGTGTGGATCATGGGCTCAGTGTTTATTCAATCTAATTTGGGGGGTTACTCGTTTTATTTATTGTTATGAATAAAATGGACTTTTATATAAAGGTTGATTTATATATCCCAAAGAAATCAGATGTAAAAGTGTTGAACTTATTTAGTAATAGTACTTATTATACTCATTAAAGTAGTATATTCATTTTATTAAGCGTCGCACGCAGCTCAGCCAACTTTAAATAATTAACCTTCATAAACAAGAAGCTCCAACCCCAGTGACCAAAACCTCCTCATCAACTGTAAACACGCAGTTACGCTTGTGCAAGATGAAAATAAGAAATGTATATATTTCAAATTGTCTTTAAGTTCTCTCATTTTACTTTCAGCTATGTCCTTAGTTGAGAATAATAAAAAAAAAAAAATCCTCTGGAGAACAGGGCTTTGTAACAGCAGGAGTTCATATTCACCCGCTACCCAATCGTATGTCTCACAAACAGCCACATGCAGGACACGCCACTATTGGTAATTTTCATTTTATTATAAAAAACAGTATTTGAGTCCACAGTTTGTGTTTCTTTGTACAGTAAAAAATATTAAATTAAAATCCCAAAGTTCAGAAAGATAAAGATGGAGTTGAGGAGGAAGGGAGATCGACTTTCTCGTAGAAGTGGAGGAGGGAGGGAGGGGATTTAACGTCCGAGGGAAGCAGCAACGGGGCCGAGGCAGAAAGACACGGAGACTTTCTCCTCATTTCTGTGCAACACAGTTCATTTGGATCAAAAATCCTCTGTTTACTCCAAACAGTAGAATCCTAAAAACACTAAGAGGAGCCCACCCCACCCAATTTCTTTTCTCCACGTCCCAGCTCATGTACTCAAAATGTTACAGGCACACAGGTATGCACCCCCCCTCCCCAAGCCTCCACTGCTCCATATTAAGTGTCTTTAAAAAGGAAGGAGTGCACACACATTCGAGGGAGAGGGCTTGCATGTTTGCGAGGGGTTAGTCCCTTCCAGCACGGCCGATGTCCAACGCAGAGGCCGGTGGGGACGTCACGACGCGTCCGTTCGACGTCTCTGACTCACAGCAGACCCCCGACCGCTGCGGTAAAACACTGACATTTCATCCTCCCCACCTGGACAGACCCAACTAAAGACGTCTACAGCGAAATGAAACAAGAACTAACGACCCCCCCCCTCCCGACAGTCAATAACAAAAATATATTTCTATACAAATTTAAGCAGTCTCAGGGTACATAACACCCCCGCCCCACCCCCTCAAGAGAAAACAATAAATAAAGCAAACCCAAACATTTGAAAAGGAGGATATGCATCATGTTTGGATTTACAATAATAATAATATTAATAATAATAATCCACATCACTCTGCAAAACAGAAATAGACAGACTGAATGATGGGAAACGAAACCGATAAAAAAAGTTCTTTGCATTAAATCATTTCCTCTTTAATCTTGACCACGTTTAAAACCTTAAAAACATTTCTTAAAAAAGGCAAGTTCTCCTATTTACCCCCGAAAATATGACCTTTCTTCTATTCAGCAAGATGTGGAGGTGAGGAGGCTGCCGAGAAACCGCCCCCCCCTCCCTGTCCACGATTGGCAAAAAAATATATTAACAGCAATAACTTACAATTCATTTATTCTAATTTATTTAACGACTGCTTGATTTATTGTTCATCTCCCATAGGAAGTTCAGTTCAATGCATCTTTATTGAAAACATTTTAAATAACATTTAATAATAGTATAAAAAAGAAAGGCTAAGTAATAACAATAACACTGTCCTGGGTGAGTGCAGTTTGTGCGAAGAATCACGGAGCATTTCAGCTCAACATGACACGTTAGTAGAATTCCTACATGATGTCTAAAGGGTTGTGATTCATATTCTGGCCCAGCGGGTCCTGACTGTTTCCCCCTGGTCCGTGGAGACTGGCCATGCTACTCAGCTGAGATAACATGGCGCTCTGGTCCGACCCAAACTGCTCCATAGAGTTCTGTTGCTGCTGTTGGGTTGTTGGCTGTTGTTGTGGAGGGACCCCCATGCCTGGGTGGTGCTGGTTCAGATGGCCTGGGTGTGGTGAACCCGTCTGCATCTGAGGGGAGATGTGATGTGGGGAGGGCTGGGGCTGCATGCGCGGGGACGGGCTGGAGTGCGGCGGCTGAGACTGCGGTCTGGGAGAGGGCTGTGGAGATCGCACCTGGTTAGCCAGCGATGTGGGATGTGTCTGGCCCTGCAGGTGTGGGGACTGGGCCATCTGCTGCGGCTGCTGGGGACTCATGGGATTGCTGTGCTGGGCCGGTGACCCGCCGGGGCCCAGATGCTGTTGCTGCTGCTGCTGCTGCTGGAGCAGTCTCTGGTGGAGGGCCTGTTGTAGCAGGGCTTGAGAAGATGGAGGTGGGGGGCCACCTTGAGTGGGCTGAGGGCCTTGAGATGGCTGCTGAGGACCTCCCACACCTGGCCCTGCATCGCCCCCTGGCAGACCAGCCATGGCATTCTGCTGCTGCATCTGGAGGTTGTGCTGGT
The DNA here is from genome assembly GCF_009819705.1 of Hippoglossus hippoglossus. Taxonomy (NCBI): domain Eukaryota; kingdom Metazoa; phylum Chordata; class Actinopteri; order Pleuronectiformes; family Pleuronectidae; genus Hippoglossus; species Hippoglossus hippoglossus. The sequence continues at coordinate 19,699,773 of NC_047158.1, forward strand.
GCTGGATCCTATGCTGCAGAGCAGCTGTAGCTTGCTGCTGTGCCACCGATCCTGGGTAACCTTGCCCCTGCTGGCCTGGGGGACCACCAGGCTGCTGGGGGCCATGAGGAGGACCTCCAGGCTGGCCCTGTCCCACTGTTGGAGGCTGCATCCCAGGCTGTCCCATGTAGCTTTGCCCCTGTGGTGGTTGTGGCTGCTGGAACTGACCGTGATTTACTCCCATTTGTTGTTGCTGCTGCTGCTGCTGTTGTTGCTGCTGCTGCTGGAGATGCCGCCTCATGAGCATCTCTCTAAACTGGGTAGTGTTGAGATTTCCCATTGGGCCCTGGCCTTGCATAGGCCTTACTCCCCCTTGCTGCTGCTGTTGCTGCTGCTGTTGCTGCTGCTGTTGCTGCTGCTGTTGTTGTTGCTGCTGCTGTTGTTGTTGCTGCTGCTGCTGCTGGAGAGCTGCCACTTGTTGTTGCTGTAAACTACTGAGCATTGGCCTCTGCTGCTGCTGTTGTAACTGTTGCTGCTGTTGCAACTGTTGTTGCTGTTGCAACTGTTGTTGCTGTTGTAACTGTTGTTGTTGTTGTAACTGTTGTAACTGCTGCTGCTGAAGCTGCTGCTGCTGCTGCTGCTGCTGCTGTTGTTGCAGCTGTTGCTGCTGCTGCAGCTGGGCCATAGTGGCCATGTTGACATTCGTCCCTCCCTGACTTGCCATATGCATCCCAGGCTGGCCGGAACCTGCAGAATTCATGTTCACCTGTGGTCCCCCTCCTGCCATGGCATTACCAACAGGACCTCCTGTGGGACCAGGACCTCCCGGCATGGCACCCGGTGCACCCGGTCCACCCGGTCCACCTGGAGCCCCCGGCACCCCCTTGTATTTTGAAGCCCTCTGCTTAATAAAAGCAGCCATGAGCTGTGGATTAGACCTCAAGATGTTGAGGACTTGCTGCTGCTGGATCGGTGAGCTAGGCGAGCGGAGAGTCCGTAACAGGTCTTGGAGGGCAGCCTGGGGGATGTTCCCACCAGCAGCAATAGCTCCTGGGACACCAGTAGCTCCAGGGACAGCCCCCCCTGGGACACCAGCACCTTGCTGCTGCTGCTGCTGCTGCTGCGCCATGTTTATCAAGGCAGCATGGCCCTGAGCTTGTTGGTGCTGCTGCTGCTGCTGCTGTTGCTGCTGCTGCTGCTGTTGTTGTTGTTGCTGCTGCTGCTGCTGTTGAAGTTGCTGCTGCTGAGCTGCCATCATGGCTGGATGGCCCATTTGGTTCATCATAGCTTGTCTCTGCTGGGGTGGCATCCCCTGGCCTGCCCACTGCTGTTGCTGCTGTTGAGGGTTTTGAAGTGGTGCACCCATCCTCTGCTGCTGAAGCTGCACCTGAGGGGGGAGCTGGCCCTGGGGAAGGTTTACCTGCTGAGGGCTTTGCTGCATGGGCCCCCCAGCACCGACCATCATGCCCGGTTGAGCACTTTGTTGCTGTTCCATGTGGGCACGAGCAGCTGCCACTGCTGCCGACTGTTGTGGCATGCCCTGAGGTCCAACCATCCCAACTGCCCCTGGGTGTCCCATGCTTATCTGTTGACCTTGACCCTGTTGATGGTGCGGGTGAGGAGGCATCAAGCCTGCAGCTGCCTGGGCGGCTTGTCGTTGCAGAGCCATCTTTCTCTGAGCATCAGCTACCTGTTGGATCTTCATGGCGATTTCTACTGCTGCCGGTGGAGGGCCAGAAGGATGCTGCTGTGAAAGGGGAGGCTGGGCCTGGTTAGGAGGTTGCTGGCCCCCAACACTTCCAGCCATGACAGTGCCACCAGGCTGCAGCTGGGGAGGTGTTGCAGACCGAAGAACTGGTTTGCCCTGGGACTGGTGGATTGGGGAGGAGCCTGGAGGTCTGCTGGCATATGGAGGCAAATTGTTCGGGTGCTGTTGGAGTTGTTGAGGGTTGGTCCCTGCTCCACTGTGCTGCTGCTGCTGTAGCTGCTGCTGCTGCAGCTGCAGCTGTTGTTGTTGTTGTTGTTGCTGCTGCTGCTGCTGTTGTTGCTGCTGCTGTTGCTGCTGGACTTGAAGCATCTGCTGCTGATGTTGGGGAGACATCTGCGGAAACTGGTGGTGGGGGTGCTGAGGAGGCATGCCACTTTGTGAGGGCATCCCACCTGGCTGCTGTTGCTGCTGCTGGACTCCAGGTCCTGGACCCATTCCCTGCTGCGGGACTGGAGGCATGGTCTGAGTTGGTGTCTGGGGGGTTGGGGGCTGGGTTCCTACAGACGTTGGGGTACTTGGTGCTGTGGTACCATTGTTCCCTGGCGATGGAAGTCCGACCACAGGCCCTCCGGGTGGCCCAACAGCGGCCTGCCCCACCCTCTGCATGCTGGCCATTCTTCTCCTTAACATTTGCGCCTGCTGGAGCCTGTGCTGTAGCTGCTGCTGCCGCAGCTTTTGCTTGATGTTCAGACAGAACGGGACTGGACATTTGTTCTCTTGACAGTGTTTAGCATGGTAGCAGCACAGAGCAATGAGCTGCTTGCAGATGGGGCAGCCACCATTCGTCTTGCGCTTGCAGCCTTTTGTGTGCTGAACAACGCGCTTCATCTTCTGGCAGGACGGCAGAGAGCAGTTGGCGTTGCGGCACTGGCACGCATGGACCAGCGACTGAATACATCTCTGGATGCTTAGACGACGGGAGTCTCCAGGGCTCTGAGTAGCTGCTGCTGATGCGTTGTTGCTGTCGTCGTCCAGCCCCAGACCCAGTTTATCCATCTTGTGCTCATGACCTTTAATGTTGTAGCAGGTGATGCACAAGTCATAGTCCTGCAGGGGGGAGGGAAGAGTAGAGAGATGGGAAAATTAATACAAGCACATGAATAACTAAAATAAGTTAAACCTAAATGTTACTAATCCATTTTTTTAAATTACACTTTCAGTAAATTGTATAAAGTCATGTCTCAAATTGGCTTTTGATAAATCCATAACTGCTTCATCTTGATGAACAGTTATCTTCTCACCCGCCTTTTTGCAGTTTTGCAAGTGTAACATCTGAAGAAACAGCAGTGAGTCCTTTTAACTCTTCCCACATGAATGTTTCATACTTTCAGCTCGGAATGCTGACAACGAACACTACAGCCAAAGAGCTATTGTTGGGCTCACTCGTGCCACTGGATACAAAGCAGCTGCCCAGCACCGCAGAGACCCAGTCTGCAGAAGCAGTCTACTTGGCTGGAAACCCCAGTGAACACGACTAGCAATGATTGGAAGACAGTGAACAGGAGCCAGAGTGGAGCTGCTGAAACACTGACTGCAGAACAACAGAATCAGCTGTTCCAAATTGGAAGGGGGGTGACAAACAGGCACATCTGTTTATCCACCGGGCTTCTGTTGTCTGCTCTCAACTAAAACCTCTTTATTTATTCACCGGCAACGTCATGTAAGAGAAAATCTGCGCATTTATTCGTTAAAATATTATATTTGCATATATGACAAACCTTGAGAATATTAAATTCCATAAAATGATAAGTTATTAAATTAAGCAACAAAAATGTAATTCATGTCTGAGGTCCTCGCTCTATCTGGAACACTCAAGAAAAAAAAAATTGTAGGATGAGCTCGGGGGACTTTTTAAATAAATTATTAATTAAGTGAAAAATGTACATTACTGCCACACAGCGCTCAACTGTATGTGCAGGTATTTATTCTTGCTTTAATAAGCAGTTGATCCTACCCAAAGACTGCAGAGTTTTCACCAGTCAATAATGAAAAACCCATCATAGTATTTAAAATATTCACAAGGTCACAGCCTTCTCCATTCTCCATTCATATCAAAAGGGAGATTGAAGCAATTCTGGATTCTCACCTCGCAGACGGTGCAGTGGTAGCGTGTCTCCACGTGATGTTTACACTCATTGCAGGTGTAAACGAAGCGGTCCTGGCTCTGGTTGTGCAGCTCCACCAACATACACATGGAGCTCCACAGGGACCTCCTCAGAGAGCTGAACTCCAGGTGCTTGTCCCTGGCCAGAGTCAGGAAGGCGTCGCGGCCGTCCATCAGGTCACAGGCCATCAGCGGGTCCACGTCAGTGATGGCGGGCAGGGAGTTGGCTGTGGGTCCGGCAATGAGGCGGATGACAAAGAAGACCTGGGAATAAAAGCGGAGGTCAGCTGTTAATTTCCTCCAACAGTGTGTGGATGCTCTATTAAATACATTTTACATTCGATGCAGTAAGTTATTATAATATTCTTAATTACAACAGAAAGCATCTATTGCTGCACACACATACCTCCTTATGTTTCTCCATGGTAGCGTAGAGTTTCTGAGAAAGGTCATTGGAAACGTTGGGCATCCCCGGTTTCTTCTTGTTGGCTCGGCTCAAGCTGCTCTTGTTCTTGCTCGTCTTTTTATTGTTCTTCTTTTTGGCATTCTTGCTGTCTCCTTTTGTGGCCTGTGCATGTTTAAATACATGTGTCAATACATAGCACAGCATTAACAAACATTAAGATTCTGACAGTGATGAAGACTAGTGGACTCTTACTCTACTCACATCTATGCTCTCATTGGAGGTGCTGTTCTCCTCTCGCTTCCTCTCCTCTTCCTCCTGCTCCAGCTCCTTGATGCTCTCCTCCAGCACGTTTGGCCAGAAGTCGCCCTCAAAATATGGCAGCTCCTTGGCGCTGGTCAGCCGGTCCTCTGTTGCTTGCTTGAACACGTCCTGAGGGACAAAGAGAGAACCGTTAAATACTCACTGTGGATGTCATTAACAAATCATACCATTGAGATGAGCATTCTTGGAAACAATCTCACAACACAGACAACTAAGAACCCGTTTCATGTCACATGATCTTTGGCAGAAGCCAGATGGTAGCAGGTGTAAGTGGGTTTTTTGACCAGTGGATAAGGGGCTTTACTTTACTGGTAAGTCATGAGGGCATGTAATACATCAAGCTGATACAGAGTGCCCTCTGCTGGATCATGACAAAAAACACTTCAGATGGTCTGATGTGCATCTAGGCTGTATATGTTGAATTTGAACAGGTCATTACAGTTCAAATGAATGTTTGAATTTCAAATAAAAAGTGCCTGAACATGTGGCTTTAACTGAACGCACCAGAACAGACGGTGAATGACATGTGCATTAGGTCCGACTTAAAAATCTGTCAAATTAATGAAAGTCTTGGTGGTTGGTGATAAATGCATTCAATCACATTGCTGGTTCAACATGTCTCACCTTGTAATCATGGACAATGCGCTCAGCCACAGCCTTGTCCAGCATCTTCCTGTACCACTCCTGCAGGCGTTTTGGCTTGGGGATCTTCTGGTCCATTGGATGGCAGTGAAAGATGTAATCATCCCCTTCACTGGGTGGACAGGCCCAGATATGACCCGTTGTATACCTGGACAGGGAGACATGTATCAGTAGAAGCTATTGTAAAGAAGTTAACGGACTTCCTTCTTTATCCACCTGCTTCCAAAGATCGAAACTCTGCTCTTACCCCTGCCTCTTGACATACTCCAGGTAGCCCAGCAGGATCTCATGGTAGACAGCCGTCCTGAGGTGTCGAGGTTTGAAGAAGTGCACGCTGTCCAGGTAAGAGATGTACACTCGTCTCTGATTGGGAGGCGGGCAGTCTGAGCCGTACTCTTGGACGTGCATGCCGAAAAAACACACATCTGCGCCGTCGATGTCCTCAAATGCAAACAAGGCTTTCATCCTGTAGGGGAAGGACTCCGACATTTCTCCACTGTCCACAAACCTGGATTTAAAAAAGAAAGTAAAAAGCTTGGTCAGCAAAAACAGCTGTGAAATATCATCAATTCTTCCCTTCTCTTTAAACCAGCTCATAATTATCAAACCTAATGTGTGTCTTACTGGTGCTTGTCTCCATCTTTACCACCTTGTGAAAACTCATTTGATTTGCTTTATTCCCTTAAAGCGAATCCTCCTATGAGGTTGTGGTATCAAACATAATCAATAAGCCACGATTCTAAATCTGTTCCACGGAGCTTCTTCCACCACACGCACAGAATCTGCAGCGGCAGGTTTAACCTCCTACCTGGACTTCATGCCTGGCTTGACCTCGACCACCTTGTCCGAGACGTGGACGACTCGGATGGTGATATCGCCAGATTCGGGTTGGCCATGTCGCTTGAGGTAGTCGTTCACGCGCGACTCCAAATAACCCCCCAGCTTGGTCTGCGGAAGTCCTATGAAGAGACGAGATGAAGAAAAGGAGGTTGGATTAATGATGACATAAATTATCATGTAGGCGATTATTCTGCTAATTTCTTCACATTTCAGCAACCGTCTGCTATGTCATCATACTGGTGGCCTTTTGTAGGGAAGTGGTCATATAACACAAGACTTGCTTTGGTTATATGAGCAAGAAGGTTTGCTTTGGTATGTGAACCTTCAACATTTTATCAGCCTCATTCCTTCGGTCACATCTGTCTTTAACATCTGTCTTTAATTATGGTTTAATTATTGTCCCTTCTGATTGGCTATGATAAAAAAACAGCTTTACTGCAGTTTCTTTTCCACTGGGGGAGCGATTTAGATCATACAAATGTGTTCACTTTCTGAGTCCAGCTCCTTTTTTAAATTGTTGGTATTTCAGTAGCAAATAGGAAAAGTTGAAAAGTCTAAATGGTGTTAAAGAGGCAGTCTCCACTTACTTCTAGCTGCGTATTTGTTCTCTTTCCGTGTCTTGTTCGCCTTTTTGAGGCAGCTGTCACATGTGAAGCTGTAGTTGGGGAGGAAACAAAGGGTAAATTAAATTTGCAGGAAACCATCTGCCCTGTCACAATAAGCACCGGTGACAGTGAAATAGCATTAATCAAGAGACATTTTGTTCTTTAACGTTTCTTGATAAACGATAAAATGAGTCTGAAAGTCACGTATAATTACAAACAGGCCCCAGACGAAGGGAAATCAAACTTTAAGACTCGCTTTTCACTCGAGCTCAAGGACACATTTTATCAAGGACACATTTTATTGTTGATAGAATAAATCAAAACTCTAAACTTTTTATCCAAACTGCTCCTCAACATGCTGAAACTCTGTTAACTCCACAGCTACGCAGAAATGTGGCGTCACATGTTTGAAGACATAACAATATTTCCTGCACCTTCATGATGTTTTTCCTGATTTTAAAACTTCAGTGAAGAAAGAATCGAGGGACACAAAAGGCTAAATTCATTTTCCAGACCCATGTGCTCATGTAACAGAATGTACAGTTTGCGTGTGATAGCTGCCTCACCCTAAAGGCCATATGGTGTCATGATGCAGGACACAGATCTGGTGCATTTTACGACCGCAGTCAATACATTCCACAAGCCTGAAGCAGAGAGAAGACAAGAGGGAGACACAATATTAAGTTTGTTCTTCGACAGGAGCTACACAGTTACTGCCAAAACATTTATAACACATGGAATATAACGTCTTTTATCTCACAGCACTCATTCACAAATAACAATCACAAGGTCGTGACAAAAAAAAGGAAGTTAAAATGTTAAGAAGTGGACGTACAACTCGGGATCAAGTGTGTCGTTCTTCTTTCGTTGGAACTGCTCTTTGTTGATAGACCTGTGGGAAATATCAGAAAAACAAAAAATACTGTAACCGACAAAACACGGTAAACTAAACACTAAGAGCACATTTAAGATAAGAGATAGAAATCATTTTGTTGATTTAACTTGTGTTTTCTAAGATGGTGGTGTGAAATACTGAAACAAAGGAATGTATGTGTTTTTTAAAAGGGGAACTCCATCAATTTTAACCTATTGCTGTTACTTCAGAAACAATTAACAGTATAATGTTTTCAGAAAGATAAAACAACCAGTGGTTATCTTGGACTTGGGCTTAAGGCTGGAAATGTTTTACAGAAACTCCATTTCAAAACTGGAGGTGCAAAATTTAAAAATGAATCCAACAGGATCTAATGAAAGACATTGTGGCCTATCTAGTGTCTAGTGTGCACAGTTTATTTTTAAAGCTTGTCCCATACTAGAGGTTAAAAGTCAGGAAATCTTACATCTGCCGATCTGCTTTAATGTTTCTTCTGTCTTTTATGACTCCAAAAAAGCTTTCTGTATTTAAAGGCTTAAATGTCAACCTGCCAGATAAAACAAAATCAATAAAAAAATTTCAACTTTTCGTGATCTTTCATCTGATGGTTCACTGAGCTGCTGGTGGGTCAGTTACAACAACCTGATACAAGCTGAATATATGTGATACTGTCAAGACTAAGGAATAAGATGATTTTTCTAACCGTAAAGCACAAAAAATGGTGTTTAGAACAACCTAGACATTTAATTGCTGACACTTCTAATATCAGACGTGCAGGACCGGAGAAGCAGTACTTGAGAAACTTTGTTTTATATGTGAGCACTTAGGTCTGCTGTGTGTGGGAGGAGGAGGCGGAGAGTACTCACGTCTGAGGCTGCGAGGGGTCGTCCCCCAGGGAAACGGTCTCGCCCTGGATTTCGTTGAAACACTTCTCACAGAAGTGGTACCTGTCAGCAAGAAGCCCATATTTTGGTGAACTACACCGTTCGTCATCATCACAGCCAATCACAGAGAGGGCACGAAGAAGCAGCCGCCAATCAGGGCAGGGCAGGACAGGCCAGGGGGCGCACACACAGGAGGAGGCAGAGGGCAAGGTAGGTCGTCGCCAGGCGGAAGCAGCCAATCGTGATGCAGGGTTTTTGTGTGGGCGGGTGTTTTGATTTTGCGCGCAAATTTTGGAGTGGATGATTGGTCACACCAAAGCAGGCCAATGCAGACATCACAAGCGTTAAAAAAGGAGGGAGAGAAGGGGAGAGGGGAAGGGGGCAAAGGGAGATGGGGGGAGGGGGGGAAGTCAAAATGAATATTAAAAAAGCGTGAAATAAATCGTTACAGGTCAGACGGAGACAATGTAGAGACAGAGAGGGAGCGGGAGGACATGGAGGAGGAGGGGAGGACGGACAGGATGTGAACAACAACCAACAGAGGACAGAGAGCCAAGGCAAAGCAAAGATTAGCGTCAGACGTCCAGTGGTAAACAACAACAACATTACAGCAACATGAGAGACCACTAGGAGCTGTGGAGGAGGAAGGGAGCGAGGATACGAGTCTCCATACATGAAAGGGTGGATGAGGAAAAAAATACATAAATGGTAAAGCAACAGAGACCCATCATCCTTCCAGTTCATTTATAAAGTGGGAACCTTTCTTCTTGTGGTGAGCATGGATTACCCCCCCCGCATATATAAAACAGTGTCATGGAAAAGAATTGTGCCAGAAACAAAGACTAGCTGCTGAGGAAGAAGACAGGAGCCCACTTTATGAATGACGACAATGAAAATTAAAACGAAGTATGGAGATGGAGCCAGGGTATTTGAAGCCAAATCAAAACTCATCTGTGATCGCACTGGTTAAAAGATGCTATGCTGTGGGAAATATACTAAAATATAATGTGCAAAATATAACAAGACACAAAGAAGCTGATCTCATTGGCTGCAAAATGTGGAAATTTCAATAATAGTTGTGAATACTGTTTGTCTGTGACGTGTGCATGCTTGTGGTCCAACGTCTCGAAAGCCCTTACCTGTTCTGGTAGCTAAAGTACGCAGCATCACGTTGGATGGTGCATAATTGTTTTCCGTAGCAGCATAGAGTTTGAGGGGAAAACTCAAACTGCAATGAGAAAAGACACAAAAAGAAAAGTCGTTTTTTTAAAACTGTTGGACAGGAACTGAACATATTACATCCGTCGTACATGATTCATCGTTGGAACTTTATATTTAAATGCTATATCTTGTAATATAAACCTACAGTCAGCAGGTGGTTAGTGAAGCTTAACAAAAACTAAAAACACTTATTTCCACTCGTTTGCAGTCTTAGTTAAGTTAGCTAGCGTGAGTCTGTAGCTTAAAATTTACCACATAGACATCAGTGGTAAATATCCAGGAAGCGATTAAGTTAATTTCCTAAAATGTCAAACTCTTCTTAAACAACCTAATCCTGACTTGAAATTGGCTTGATAAGAAAAAAAGCATGTGTTCACCGATGGGAATATTTAATGTCTTTCTACACCTACACATGAAATGTAAAAAACAATACGCCTACTGCTGCCTCACCTTCCTCCCACAACAGTATCCCAGGCCCTGCATGACCGGGTCGATCTCCGACTCAAACACCTCAGCCAGCTTGGAGCAGTACTTGTATACACGTGACGTCTTGCGGTTGTAGAGCCAGGCGTTGTTGAACATCAGCCAGATATCGTCGACATATTGCCACGGCTCCTGGTATTGTCCCGTGTCCAGCTTCCTCTTGATGGTTGACAGGTCCATGGGGTTCTTCACAATATCAAAGTAGTCCTAGGATTGGAACGGGGCCGATCCGGATTCAAGTGAAGGGTCAAGAGAAAGTTGAGGAGGGAGAGAAGAAAGAGCAGAAGGTTGGTGGAACGGTTTGGCCGTCCAAGGGAAGAGGATAAGAGAGAAAAGGAGGAAGAGTATCGTCATCATCATCAGCGTTGTGGCCGTCAGGGGTGATGAAGGCGTCGCAGTTGACCAGGCGGGACCAGAGTAGGGAGAGAAGAGGGTGCAGGGGGACAATGTTGTTGAGCGCTGCAGAGAAGAAGGTTCACGTGCAAACAGAGAGACATGACAACTTCTGCCCTCCAGCTCTCTGCTTTGCACCCTACATTTAAAGTCCCTATCTGAAATGTGCCGCGGGGACCAGACGAACACCACCAGTCTGCCCAGTCCCCTGCTGCTCGTGCAACCACAGTCAAACCTTTAAAAAACTGGCTACAGGTGCATTTCATGCGATCACATTGATAAATAATGATTACAGGATCACAAGGCGGGGTTTTAGTTTCAAACGAGTACGTTAACTTATTTCCCCACAAAGTGATTAACACTGTTTGACCGCCACGGGAATGATTCTCTGCTGAGGTTTGGGAGCAAACAAAGCTTTCAGGCCTGGGTATCGATCAGGGTGCAAAACCAAGAAGAACAGAGCAGTGGCAACAGCAACAGGCAGACAGAGATTCACTGTTTTTAGCAACATAGCGGTTGGCGTTAACAACGGCAGCAGTGCGAGTAGCAATATGATGACGGAGTTAAAGCCAACAGTGTGAAGCAAATGTAAGAGGGGCGGTTGAGTCTCCAAGTTGCTTTTCTGTTCCCGTCGTCTGGGCTCTGCTTCTCTTCCAAAAACAATATCATTTGAAAAAGCCGCAGAGGAGAGGGCGAGGAAAAGAAAAGGCCTTTTGGAGATTCAACCGAAATAAAGGGGGGAAGTGTGACTTTCAAGGAGCAGGGTCCATCCCTTTGTCACCATGGCAACAAGAGTTAGGAAACAGACCCTCATCTCTGAATGGAACCACTCACATTAACAAACAAGTGATGTATAATAGCATTAACCAACCTACAGACACAAATTTATATCAGAGTAATTCAATGTTCATAAATCCCAGCGGGTGGGGAGTAACTTTACTTTGCAATAAGGGGCTGGATGTTTATCTGAAAATGGCGTCATACAAATTTGCATCACTTGACTGTGGAGGTTCCTGAAGGAGAGGAGAGCCAATAGCCTGGTGCTCGCTCATCACTGCTCGAAAAATGGCCTTTATCAAAACCTCTTATTATAGAAGGCGGTGAAAGAACCGACACAGTCACTCTGTTATCGATACAATCATGATTTCTAATTTTATGCAAGTGCATGAGTGGTCTAATCAAATCCTCTTTTCTGCCTGAGTTGGAAGCAGTGAGGGTAAAGTTACTGTCCCACCTCTACACACTGCCCACATGAACATCAACACTACTACTGCTACTGGTGAGGAACTGAACTAGAAAGCTAGCAATGGAACACAAGGATGAAAACTACAAAATAAAATGCAGGTCAAATTAAAAAGCTAAAACTTTATGACAAAAAGGTAAAAGTCAAACATGATAAATTATGTATTAAATGAAAGCAATTGAATCATGAAGAGTTTTTAGAGGTGAAAGCAAATACTGTTCTTTCTATGGACTGTCCCAACTGAAATACACTGTTATGAGTTTTCTCCTTTTTGGATTTGGAAAGCTATAAAAGACAATCCATGATTTATTAATTAGGCAAAATGGGTCCGGTAATATTGTGTTGTTCATTAGGGTTTTATAATTTGTGAGTTGGTGGAGGGGCTTACATTTAAAGTTAAGTCAACTTGCACTAAAAGCTGTCAACACAAAACTGAAATGTTTTTAAAAATGTGTAATTACTCAGACAAACTATGGTTTCATGTTTTTTCAAAATCTGATTTTCATGTATGATTAACATTTACTTTGACCTTTACTATAGTTTCAAAGTAAAAGGCAAAGTTCATAAGAGTCATTGCTTTGATTTACAAATGACAAGAAGTTTCAGAAAAGAGAACACAACTTCACACACGCGCACACACACACACACACACACAAACAAGAACATACGTACAAATACACTCGATCACACACTCTGAAGTCTCATTTTCTTCACTTCTGACATGCAATGGGAAAAATCAACTAAAAAGGTTAAATGTACTGTAAGCAGAAATATGAAATAAATTCTGATGACAACTATGACAAAGCAGAAAAAAATAAAGATGAAAAAACAAAGGAAAACAAACAATAAAAAAAAAAACTACGTTTTAAGAGGAGTTGAAGCAAAATGGCAGCCAGTGCAGTCCCTTACCAGGTTAGTTTTGTTACTAGTTCGAATACGTACGGGTATTCCCAGTAACTGGGGGTCCACCGGTTGACGGAAGGGCAAGGACTCAGGGTCCTGCCGGTACAAAGCTTCCAGCGTGGGCATCAGAGCCTGACGCAGCTCCTCCGGCTTAAAGACTGGAAAACAAATGAGATTGTCAGATGAAGGTGAAAGAAGAAGAAGAAGAAAGAGGAAACACGGGCAGGAGTTGTTCTTCTCTCTGCTGGACCTGAGGATGGCTGCTGGTCTAACTCCACCGACCTCATCATGCAGCATTTAACACCTGCAGGCTGGGATGGGTTCAGACAGAAGCTGTGAAGTGAAACTGATGGACCTCCTGTCTACGTCGGGGTTACGCTGCTAGGGTTTGTTATTTACAATGAATAACTGCAAATAAACCACAATTGTTGGACTACATGGTCAATCATTCAATTAACATCAGTTACAGTTGAGATCAAGACGAGTGGATGAAGATAAAGACTTGACGTTCATGTGAAGGCTCATAACTTACTCTTCTTCTTGCACTGAGCGCTGGCTGGGGAGCTGGTACTGGATGCTGACCCCTCATCTTCCTCTTTGGGCTCTTTCTTCACCTCCGGCTTCTTGTCTTCACCTGTTGTTACCGACGATGACGTCGAGAACGAAGATGTATCCATGGGCTCGCCTTTACACCCATCCGACGAGAGCTTCTCTTTCTTTATCTGACAACAAGATGGAAGTGTCAGTATAATGATTTCCTCCTCAATGTGATTACTTGTAAAACTGATCTTACTACTAATCAACTCAAATTTTGACTTTTTCATGATTTTTCCACATTATCAATAACTCAATGTGGACAAGCTTACTTCAGGTTTCTCCTCTGTCTTCACGTCAGCCTGACCCTTTCCCATCTTCCCTTTGCCCTCTCCTTGTGAGTCAGTCCCTTCATCTTCCTCTTCCTCCTGCTTCTTCACCTCCATTTTAACTTCTTCCTGGCTGGCAGCAGGGCCATCTGATGGAGCTGGCTGGGAGCTGGCATCAGTGCTGCTGTTGACCGAGGCTGGGGAGGACACCTGACAATCTCCTGTCAGAGAAGGCTTCGCAGATAGCTGGGACAAAAGGACAGAGATCGAGGCTTAGAAGTTTAGAAAGTTAGAAGCTTTCGGTTTGGGTTCCCACACTCATTGCTTTTTAATACATTTTAAGGACTTTTTGGTAATTTATTATCCCTCAAATGAATCTATCCTTCAAGTTGTTTTTAAGTACATCCATTCATTCCCAAAAACAAATTTCCCTGTCGCTTTTTGGAATCAACCAACTTATTGAGGTTTCTATGTAAAATTATAAAAAAAATTTCCCTTTATAATTACATGTGAGTAAGAGGGGTAAAAAAGAAGTACACTTAAATTCAAGCGTAACAAGGATCAAGCACCCAACGCAAAATGAGGGCTCACTGAACCAGAGTAACTGAAGAGCATCCCTGAATAAGGCTTTAACGTGTGGTGTCAGCAAAACAAGTCTGTTGGAGAAAGAGGACAAACTAATGAAAGCAGGGGGATCTACTCACTGGGGTCTTGGGCAGCTGTGGTGGCACATGAGCATTCTGGTTGGGCACTGAAGAAGCCTGACTTGCTTGGGGGCCCGAGGAAGCCACACCCCCAAGCGTCTTCTGTGGATGCTGACCGGCCTTCTCAGAATTCACTGACTGTGCTGATGGTGGCTGCTGCTGCTGCTGCTGTAAAGTTTGTTGCTGTTGTTGTTGTTGTTGTGGGTGCTGTGGAGGTGGTAGCTGAGGTGTGCTCGGAGTGTGTGGCTGTGGTGTTTGAGAACCAGGTAACGTGGGGGGTGTTTGATGAGGTTGAGGCGTTAAGCTGCGAGCTGGTGACGGCGAGTTTGTTCGGATGGACGGGCAGTGCGGGTAGGAGTTGGACTGGGTGGGGGTGGAGGATTGAGGCAAGCTGGGTAGAGACCCAGCACCGGTGGCACTACCAGGCCCCATGGAGCCTCCAGGGGCCCCAGAGCCCGGAGCAGAAGAGGCAGACTGTGGTGCAGGACTACTGACTGGGAGGGAAGGCGGCGTTGACATCTGGTTCTGCTACAGAGGTGAGGAAACAGTGGTTAGGAGTCATTAATTTAGGCAGAATATAAGATATAAAACAACTGTGAGAGATCTCTCCCAGTGGTCATGAATCTTCTGCCAAAATCCTGAAGACATTATTCATCACTACCCATCAATTCCTGCACGTTTACAGAGACCCAAGTTCCTCTTGACAATCCAACGTATCTATATATAACAAGGTACAGTCACTGCACCACTCAATCCTCACCTGTGGCACTGTAGTCTGTGGCCCGGGCTGGTTCATGCCACTAGGACCAGAACCAAGTCCAGGACTGGACCCTGGAAACTGGCCTTGGGGGAGGTACTGGTTCTGTAACTGTGTGGCATTGGGCTGGCCCATTCTTGCTGCACCCATACCCATCTGGAAATGAGACATCAGAGGACATGTGAAGACTTAGATTAGACAACCTTACAGTCAACAGTCGAATAAAGATGTACTGCTGCAGGGCAAATCTACATGTTGTTAAGGTCAATGAGAACTTCATTAATTAACCATGGTTCTTCTGGAGTCTCTGTACACTCAGGTTAGCACTTACTACATCATCTTAACTTTTTGAATCTGGTCTTAGTATTACTTTTGGAAAACGATTTGACAGCATAGACAGTGATACTAACCTGGTTCATTGGAGAACCAAGAGGAAGAGGAGGGGTCGACCTCTGACCCATCGACTGCATCCCCATCTGACCAAACTGGTTCATTCCTAAAGAGACGGAGGACAGAAAGGCTTGTGTTTGTACTGAGGGGCAGCAGCACAAATCTCAAATTGCCGAGCTAGACTATTAACACAATACATTTTTCTATGTCTGTTCATGCAACACACTTTAATAATAGTTTAATTTATAGTTATTAGATGTACCTGCTGGGTTCTGCATCCTGTTGACCATCTGGTTGGGTCCTGCTGGTCGGACCATGGACGGATCGATGTGAGGACCATCTGAGAAGGTGGGAAGAGTCACAGAAATCACAAATCTTGTCTCCAGGATCACAGAATAAATACAGATGTCTTAAAGATGTTTTTTGGGATGTGAAAGTGAAAGTAAATTTCACCTGATGATTGGAAAATTGTGAAAAAGTTTAGAAGTAAAATTCCATGTGTTATTTGCATGCCAGCATACTGTACACATGCATTTGTGTGTGCCCATGTACACTAAGAAGTGTGTGAGGGAGGGGAGGTTATAAAAACAACTGTGTTTACTTACTTGGGGGTTGCCCCGGGAGCATGGGCGGCTGTCCCATGCTTGGAGGCCCCTGTGGGAGGCCTGGGGAGCCTATTCCAGGTTGGCCGGGCATCATGCCCTGCTTCTGGAGCCGCGTCTTCCTCTTCTCCTCCAGCTCCTTTTGGATCTTGTAGATCTTCTCTGCCAGCAGGTGGTAGTACTCCGCCTGGAGGGTGATGGGGAGGGAGGGAGAATGTTATAGGATATATCTCAACAGAGCATAAAAATAAACGCTATTTATTTCCTCATTCCTTAAATTGGATAGTTGTGTCCCATCACTAATTGTTCGTTCAGGACTTGTTGGTTTCTTACCCTACTGTTAGCTGACTCGTACATGTCACCCTCTACTTTTCGAGCGTAAGCCACCAGATTTTCCATCCGCCGATCCTTCAGTGCAGCGGGGTCGGGAGTAGGGAAGATGGCCTGTACACTGCTTCCACAAGCAAACACAAACCAACACACACATAGAGGCACAAAAACAGTCAATTGAGGCCCAATGTTGAAATTTATCTCATATTCAAATGATGAGATTTTCGGGGGAAACTCGTAGTACGCAGCAAACTCACAGTTTGTGGACTAGGTGGTTACGGAGGTCCTGTGTGATGTCCTCATGCCAGGACTTCCTCATGCCTGCAGCAGAAGGAGGAGTTGCTGTGGGCATGGATCCCAGGCTCCCCAAACTATCATTCATCAAACTGAGAGAAACGACAGACAAGAAGAGAAACGAGGTGTAAGGCTACAGCCAATACAGAACTATTTTTGACTTTGAGAAAGCCTGTATCCTGAAGTTAATAACTGTGACCAATGAAAAGCAGTCATACCTCTGTACATTCATGTTGTTGTGCAACATGGCGTCTGGCAGTAGTGTAGACTGCTGGTTGGGGGACTGCACTCCACCATTCACTCCCATAGAGTTTGCTCCTGGAAAGACATAGTTGTAGAGTTTGAAGAATGTGGCTTGTGATTGGGAAATAGCATTCTTTGTGAAATACAGTTGCTTTATTGAGAAACTTTGACCGGAACAAGGTCAATAATAGGTCAGCAACAAACTAACCCATGGTGTTTAGAGTCCTCATTCCAGGCTGCCCCTGCAGCCCTTGGTTTGGCATGTTGGTCGATTGTTGCTGCGGCATCTGGTTTCCCTGGTAAGTGAGACCCAGCGCAGCGTAGGCCCTCTCTATGGAGCTGGGATCAATCTGGTTTGGGGGGTTCAGATTGGGCGTGTTGGACTGTCCACCTGGCACCCCTGACCCTAAAGAGTTCACCAAACCCACCCCTGCACTGTTGAGGAGCGCTGTGAAGAGAACGAGAGGGGAAAGAGGATTGACGGTAGAAAGAGAGAGAAAGAGTCAAAAGGATGAGCATTTGTGGATTCAAGTCGTCTATCGAGCATTTTAATGGATAGTTACAGGATTCTTTATCATTTTAAAATGTGACACACACATAGACACAGAGTAAGAACCACTCACACTGCTGGTTCCTCTTGTCTCCAGCGTTTTTCAGTGGCAGGCATACAGGACAGTCATGCCGTGTGCAATTCTTCCAATGAGAGATTATCTGTCTGGATGAGGCACAGTGTGCCACTGCAGAGGAAAGACAAACATTTAGAAAGTATCGCAAACAGGAAGAGAAGTAGGGGAAAAAAGGGAAGAGGAAGAAAATTTTAAAATATGAAGAGTGAAGTAGGGAGAAAAATAATGAAACAAGAAAAGGATGAGAGAAAAAGGAGAGAGAATGTTATTGTATGAGTCATTTGGTTCAATAAAACTATGTCCAGATGGCGATTCACTGAGAGTAGGAGCAAGGAAAAATGATGGTGGACCAGCCACCTAAAGAGAGAATAACTCATTCTGATATGAGGGCTGGGAGGATAACAAAGTTGGACATAAACTACAAACAAAAACTGGTGCCGGTACATTACAACTTTAAGCACCTCTTCTTGTTTTTGTTTCTGTCCAACTTTGTTATCCTACCAGACTTCATTGTATCAGAATCGGCATAATTCAGCAGACTTACCCTGGCAGGACTTGCCAGCCTGGCAATGAGTCATGTGGTTCAGCACATTCTTCATGGTGCGGCAGTGCGGCAGGTTGCACTGTCGCACTTCGCCGTTGGCTTGCTCCCTCCGCTGGCACTTGTGCGCGTGGAGCAAGAGCACCAGCTGCTGTTGAATTAGCTTCCGCTTCTCAGGGTCTGCAGTAGGCGGCGCTGTGCCGGGACCTGCCCCTACAACATTGAGCCCAACCTGCGGCCCCCCCACTGCTGCTGCTGCTCCACCGACAGACACGCCGCCAACCGCTCCAGGTTGCTGCTGCTGAGAGGGCTTGTAATTGAGAAGAGAGAGGAGGCATGGCCATTAGACAACCATCAGGGGCTTCCAATTAATAATTTAGGAAGAGATTAATCAATTTAATGATCAATTCTTCCCAATATTTTGTACTTTTACAGCAGGAAAATACAGATACATGTATAGCAGATTTATTCCACTGAAAAGAATAATGCATAATTCAACAATCAAACACTTAAATGCTCTGTGAAGAAAGAAGCAAATATCTTTTTAAAAACGATGCTTCAAGCAAAACTGTAATTAAAAACAGAACTATATGGAAGCTGCTCTCTGTGGAAAAAAATTACATTAAGTCTGTGTTAAATTGAAGCCAAATAGCAATGAGCACAACATTATTTCCTAATGGGTTAAGACAACATGTTTGTTTAAATTCTTGCCCCCGCAAGAGTGCCACCTTCCGATGACGTCATAAAAGACAGCAAGGCGTGACTGGTGGCGGGGGGACCAACATGCAGTCTGTCACGTCTCTGCCATGATACATGATAAAAAAACACTGATTTTACAGTGTCAGTCATGGAAGGGGTCTGACTAATTTTCATCATTTGTCAACACTGTCATCAAAGAGCGGTACTACAATAGACATAAAGAGGAAAAAGTCTGGCATGAGGTTAAAATGCAAACAATCCATGATATAAATATACACATACACACAGGAGGCAGTAAATGACACATGACAGTCGTGCAGATGAGACAATATTATTCTTTTTCTGCACAGTGTTTACATCTTTTCAGGCTTTTGTTGGTACAGAAACTGGTTTGGCTACCTCTGTAATTCTCGCTCGCACACACATAACTAAACATACCCCCAAATAAATTTAGTCTGAAAGCTGTATGTACAGACAGGTCTCCCAGTTAAAAGATTGCTGGCAAGACTAACCCCATAACATGTTGACATGTAGCTATTTATGGATAGGGTTGATTATTGTGATTGCCCACTGAACATGCACGCAGTAGTCTACGCCCTTGTGTCCACTATAAAGTTGTTAAACTTTATCTGGACCACTGACGCTGCAGGATTTGTCCTGGTGCTGCTGATGATTAGTCCCATTGACACAGACAATGTGTGAGAGAGAGTAAGAAACTGTAGTTTCCTTGTAACTGATCCAGGAATGCCAGTGGGTCATTCCCTTGATTTATCTGTGAACTGTGATTCCCTTTTGTTACCTCTGAATGTAAAAGGTATGGCTAGTCAAAAGGCGTGTGTGCGATGCTAAAATATGTATAGTTCTATGTTTAACCACTCAAGGGACTTCAGCTCAATTGTAAACTTAATCAACACTATTGTAAGACTGTATGGAGTTTGTCTACCTGTACAAAAGAGAAATAAAAACAAAAATATCCTACCATCCCAGGCATGCCTTGACCCGGTGGCCCCTTCTTGTCCATGTTGAACTGATTGGCCATATTGTTGGGCAGGCCTGTCTTATTCTGGAGCTGCGGGCCCAGCCCTGCTCCAGGCAGCCCCTGGCCAGCAGATTGGCCGTACGGACCACCATAGGGGCCCGCATTGGCCATCATATTCATCTGGAAAGGAGGGTGAGGGGAGGAGATAAGAGAACGAGAGAGATGGGAGGGGAATCAGTTCGGATGAGAGACAGTGAGCATGAAAGCACGATTTAAGCAGCCGATTTACAAACATTCAAGGAGGAAATGTCGGAGGTATTACAATGTCATCTGACACAAATTGGACTGTTTTAAAATGACTCACAATATCACCGAGAAAACGATTCTAGGACAACATCACTTTTGGTATTTATTCTTTCACAATTACTTCCCATTGTAGTCGTAAAATTACAATCTAACTTCTGTCTCGTCTCAACCTTACTTTGCTCTGTGCATTAACTTAAAGACACGATCTACAGGTCACCTTTTACAGGTCACCACCAGCTAAGGCCTTAGAGCCACGCCACAGTAATTTCAGAAGCTGAGAGAATCCAATATGGATGCTCCAACAGCAGCAACAACAGGAAGTGCTTTATTAACTGTTGCTCTAGGACCAAGAGACACTTTAAACAGTTCATTTCCGCATCTGAAGGGAAAGAACTCTGAGCTTAAAACTACAACATTTCCTTTAAGCACAAAAATGTGGCCAATACTAATACTTCACTTGTGCTTTTCTTAACTATAGGACACTGCAAAACAAATAGTGTGGTTGCTGTTTTGTGATGCCAACCAGGGGTTAAAGCCTCCATGCCATGCAGTCAGAGAAATATATAGCAATTCAACCAGTTAAAAGTTATTTTTTGTACCTCCTTCACAACACACACACACACACACACACACACACACACACACACACACACACACACACACACACACACACACACACACACACACACACACACACACACACACACACACACACACACACACACACACACACACACACACTTTAAGTAGCAATATCCTTTCTCATGTTCTGCATCTACACAACGCAGTGGACTGTGACAAACAAGCACCCAATAATAAGCATTTTAAATAGATAATTATTACGTTTTCAGTTTAAAATGTGTTTTAACAGAACTGATAATTTGCCGTCATGTAGCTGCCTCTAAGAAGTGGAAAGTGTGTGTTGGCTGCTGCTTTGAGTGTAATTACCTTGTTCAGTGCTCCAGGCTGCTGTGGTCTCATCCCTGCTTGACCCCCTGGTCCCATTGGCCCCTGCTGCAGGGTTTCCGCCAACAGGTTACTACTGTTACCCATGCCTGCATTGCCAGGGTAACCCATTCTCGGCGAGCCATTCATCACCTGCCCCCCCATCAGCCCCTGCTGTCCAGTGTTACCCTTCTGGTTACCCATCATGGAAGCTGCTCGATTGTGAGCTGCCATCCCTCCAACCATCCCAACCTGCTGCATTAATCCAGGTTGCTGCTGCTGGCCCTGGGGGGGCATGGCTTGAGGTCCACCCGGGGAAACGCTGACGCCCCCCATCATCCCCATGGAAGCCCCAGGTGCTGTGCTGTTGGAAGTAGGGCCACCCTGCTGTGCTGGGGCTCCAGCTCGCAAGAGTTCAGACAGCTGTTTGTGTTTGGCAGCTGCATCCTGGCCTCCCAAACCAATACCTCCGAGAGTGGTATGGAGTTGGCTGGCATCCCCTCCGTTGGTCAGACCCAGGTCCGACGAGCTGATTAGCTCATCTGGGAGGTCGTGCTCCAGGTCAAAGAATGAACCAAAATCTAGACACGGGGGGGGGGGGGAAGACGTATTAAAATCCTACCAACTAGAAAAATTAAGATTTGGTTCACAGACTTCACAACTCAGGAATAGGAAAGCATCTACTATCTGTACTACATATGATACTTTGCCAAGATTTATTGAATATACAGCTCAGATATTAGTTTGAAAACTATCAACCACCAATCTGGAGCCCATAGATAGGACAGCCAATGGATAAGTAACTGCCTCAAACAGCCTCCTGTGCATCAGTCTGTGGTTTGATATGGTGCCAAACATGGAGAGTGAATGCAGTAGGGTCAGGGTGAGAAGCCACAGAGGGGTAAACACTACAGCACCTAGGGAGGTGTGTGCATTGGATAGACTGAACAGCTAAGTTGTAGAGCAAGACACAAACACGGGAATCAGAAGTCCTCTCCACAAATTAATAGGGGAAAAGCCATTTGGGAGTACGCTCAAACGGTCAATCAGAGTGCCGCAGAAAGTTGTTAATACATTGGATGCATGTTTGATTTTTATTTGTTAATGAAGGCGTCTGACATGTCTCACTAAATTCTATATATTATTGAGGGAAATCAAACACTTATCAAGCCTGAAATTCCCACTCATGCGTTTCCTCACACAGTTGAGTCAGTGGTGTGGTTGTGGCTACCAATCTCTACAGAGTCCACAATTCTATGAACTTTTCTGTTCTGCCATTTTATATATATATATAGAGAGAGTGTGATTTACAGCTTCGGCCCAAAACACCCTGCTCATTGGCTCAGTTTCTACTTACAACAGGATGCAACTAAAGGGGATGGTGGCAGGAGTTTTACAGCTTCTTGCTCAACATGTGCAAACGCATTGGTTTGCAGTAATACTTTATTTCACAATCCAGATGAGAGGCGTTCGCGTGCTCTGCCTTGGCGGAGAGTTTTAAAAAAAGTAAACTCGCAGCGCAGGGTCGACGTGCAGCTCCAGACAATGGAGGCTGAGAGAGAGAATGGGCTTCGACGGGGGAACAATACTGAGAAAGTAGAAGCTGTCGATCGAAACAACCGAAAGACCACGTTTCGGAAAGTCGACGGTTGAATTGAATTTGCGTTTCGGGTTTAAAAGCAGAAACACTTTGAATTAACACGCAGCCGCACGTTAAGCTGTGCGACGTTTAGCGCAACTTTTAACGAAAGTGTCGAACAATAGCTAGCTGGTTTCACAATCGTTCACTGAAACGGAGCATTTTTTTTTTTTTTTACTGTTTACAACACGTTAAGTACACGGAACTGGTGACCCCCCCCCCCGCACATATTTAGCTTCACGGCCACCGAAGGAGTCGCTAACACGTAAGAAAATGTCGCGGTAGTGATCAGGGTTAAGCTAATCGTCACTTATTTCCTTTGCTAGCAGCTACCGAGCTCAGCTGAGCCGGTCCAGCAAGGAAACTAGCTCGTTAGCTAGCTCGCTCCGTTACTTTCTCCTAAAGCTGGTCTGGAAATAGCATTTTGTCCCTTTGTTCGCGGAGCGTGTGTAGAACCGGACTTTCGACGTGTTCGCGACCTCGTGCTCCCACTTAATTTACTTTCGAGGCAGCGGGGGAAGTTGAGGCAAACTGGGGTGACTCGACTCTTCCATTGTTTGGAGGTGGATGTTGTAGTTCGGAGCTAGTTAGCCTGTTGATGCTAACGCATCAAAACACCGCTGCTGGAAAGTTGCTGCTAGCACCGAGCCCCACATCGTGTTTTTTCTCTTAGTGATCGACATGTCGACGCTGATCTTTAACCACACGACTCGGTTTTTTTTAACCAAACCACGAATTCACTCACGTTTAGATGCATTAATTATGTAGCATCTCTGTTTCACAAGTTGCAGGGAAACTCTGCAGGCTCCTCGGACACTGAGCAGCAATTCATGCACAAGCACACACTTAAGTTAGTTTTTTAGTTTTTTTTTTTTAATGCATGCAATATATTTACCATTTCCATCACTGGCAGACACGGAGAGAGCCGGAGAGGACAGCTTGGGCCTCTTAGCTGAAGGCGGGCCGGACTCCAGGACATTATCGGCCATATTTTTGACGAATTAAAAATGCAGTAGGTCCACGGAGGGCAAACGTATTTCCCTAATTTGCGTCTCCTTGTGCCTTTAAAGAAGATCTTCTGATCGTTCCCCCACCGCTCGGGGGACGGTAGGGGAGAAGACAGCGGGACTGGGACTCCTTCCCTCTCGGTTTAGTCCTCTCTGCAGATATCAGTCCCCCTCCCCTGGCGGAGATTTCGTTTCTTCACAGATTTGAGGAGGTGGGAACGTGGAGTCGGCAAAAAGGCAAGCGTGCGGCCCTCTGACAACCTCATGTAGCCTCCTCTACGACGCTAGACTGTCCCAAGATCCGTCCTCCATGGTGCACGCAGTCCTGCCCGCCATCGTCGGCGGAGAAACCCTCTACTTCACACCTGAAACGCTCCAGGAGTGTGTCGCTGCAAAATGGAAACTGTGATCCAAAAAAAAAAAAAAAGCCCAGGAGTTGTCCCGTGTTAACTTCTGGAGGCAGATATCTCATGCAACAGTTACGAGATCCTCTGTGAGCTTTTCTTTACCTGAGCAGACATCTCCCTGCCACAGATTCCTTTATGTCCCCAAACCAAGAAGGCAGTCGGTCTGTTTGGAGGAGACCACAGTTAAAATACAGTTAAAAGTGTAAGCGGCGTTCTCATGTGCAACACCGAGAAACAAGTCATTACATTGGTTTGGCAAAGAGATGGAAAAGAAAAGAAAAAAAAAAAAACACACAGCGGAGTCCCACGCGTTGCGATCACTCAGATAAAAAGGAGCATCTATTGCAGATGTCTACTCCCGAACGTGGAGTTTTTCAGTTGCATGTGCATGCAGACTAGAATGTGCACTTAGTGTTTGACCATGCAAGGCACTGGGTCAGGGAGAACACACTCGTATTGCACACTTGGTTGTTGCAACCCCTTTGCAGTCCGCGGGGGTTGGAAATAGAAAATCTTGCACACACACACACACACACAAACACACAAAAAAAGATATATAAGAAATCACTGCTCCTGTGCAGTTGATGCAATAATGTGAAAATAAATCAAAGCGCTAATTGGCAATCAGTGGCCAGTCAGATTGATCCAATTAGTTGTATTTTGCAGAGGACGGCGTGTGGGGGGGCTCCAGATGAGGTTCCTCCTCCGCTCGATGTAAAACTCCCAGTTATTATTAAAAAAAAAACCCAGTTAAACACCCCCCCCCCCCCTCCGGAGCACAAACATGGGTCTATATACTTGTCGGTCGCTGGAGGTCTTGGTCATGCAGCCGAAGAGGAAACAGAAAAGCGCGTAATAAAAAAAAAAAAATTAAAAAAAAAAAAAAAAAAAACAGGAGCGCGGCGGAGGCGACGGGAGAAAAAATGTGATAAAATGTGGCGGCGAGAGGTGATGGCTGTTTCGGAAGCGGAAAGCTCCGGATCGGCACGATGATGTTGACACCCCCGGAAAATCTCTCCAAATCCTCGGGTTGACTCTTTGTGATGGAGACTGCCCCCCTTCTCTTTAAACCCGTCTTTCTTTCCACCTCTCCCTCCTGCCCGGCAGCAATTTATTTATATAATTGTCTATGCGGACTCTTCGCTTCCTCCGCCACGGACACATAATGATTTTTCATGTCGCTGCTTTCCCCCCCGTTTCCCGCAGGTTTTTCCTGGTTCTAACACACGGCTCTCTTCCGCCTCCCCTCTCCGCACAAACACCCCCTTCCTCGGATTTCTCGGAGTATTTCCTTCTCATGCAGACATACATGTAGATACTGATATTTATTTATCACCCGCTGGCTTTTCCCTCCGCCGCCGTCTTCTTGTCGTCCTCCTCGGCGATGCTTCGTCGCTCTCCCCGGTAACACGGACGGGATCTCGCCGCGCTTTCCCTCCACCGGCGGTTCCCGGAGCGGCAGACCTCGGTAGCCGGAGTCGCTCCTTCTCTCGGTTATCTCCTCCTGTTTCTGTCCGCACAAACAAAATGGCGGCTTGTTGTTTCTACTCCTCTGATACGGGGGGAGGGTTGAAGGTACGGCAACATTAGGCGTGAAGGGGAGGGGGAGGGGGAGGGAGGAGGAGGGAGTCTTCGGAGGTGCTCGGGATTGTCCGGAAACAGATTCCGTAGATTTGAGTCTTCATGATGCTCGGTCAAAGTAACTCTGTGTTTTACTGCAACTCACTCATCTCATCCAAATACTACACATACTGTCCGGAGGAGTATTCACAAATACTACACATACAGTCAGAGGGAGTATTCACAAATACTACACATACAGTCAGGAAGAGTATTCACAAATACTACACATACTGTCAGGAGGAGTATTCACAAATACTACACATACTGTCCGGAGGAGTATTCACAAATACTACACATACAGTCAGAGGGAGTATTCACAAATACTACACATACAGTCAGGAAGAGTATTCACAAATACTACACATACTGTCAGGAGGAGTATTCACAAATACTACACATACTGTCAGAGGGAGTATTCACAAGTACTACGCATACAGTCAGGAAGAGTATTCACAAATACTACACATACAGTCAGAGGGAGTATTCACAAATACTACACATACAGTCAGGAAGAGTATTCACAAATACTACACATACTGTCAGGAGGAGTATTCACAAATACTACACATACTGTCAGAGGGAGTATTCACAAATACTACACATACAGTCAGGAAGAGTATTCACAAATACTACACATACAGTCAGAGGGAGTATTCACAAGTACTACACATACAGTCAGGAAGAGTATTCACAAATACTACACATACAGTCAGAGGGAGTATTCACAAATACTACACATACAGTCAGGAGGAGTATTTACAAATACTACACATACAGGCAGGAGTAGTATTAACAAATACTACATATACTGTCAGGAGGAGTATTCACAAACACTACACATACAGCCAGGAAGAGTATTAACATATAGTAAACATACAGCCAGGAGGAGTATTTACAATTTACAAATACTACACATACAGCCAGGAGGAGTATTAAAAAATACTCCTCATACAGTCAGGATGAGTATTCACAAGTTACCTCAACTGTAGTTAGAGATATGTTTACTACCATCATCATTATTATTAATGTCCAATAACTCTTGCATGTTTACCTGCCTCTGTACTTTCTCACTCACCTCTGGAAACTGCAATACCTTGTACTTATACAGTTTAAAGTTGTCACCACACGTGCATCCTCGGATGTTGCACTGCGTCATATAGTATCGATTTGACTCTTTCTCTATATAAACCTCTTCTTACTTTGTTTTATTTAAATTTGATTATTGCGCTAATCGCACTGCTGAGCTGACCCGTGCTTCTCGTCCAACACTTTTCATTGTACTACTTACCCTGTGTTAACTTACACATGACAAATAAAACTTGAAACTTTAACGTGAAACTTGAACAATAATTATACAGTATATATTATATTTTAACATTCTATTGTATTGCAAAATATCCTTTTGCCAGAGAAGTAATCCAAATACACCATATTGAGGGAGACTTTCCTTCCATATCAGCACTGGGATCTTTGTCTATGTGACCTTGTAACCATGAGGAGATACGTTCATATTATTTTGCGTCACAGTCAAGGTTTTGTAACTTGATTCAGTGCAGACACTATTATCATTAGCATCATCTTTTCCATCGTGCTGTCCATCATTAGTGACCTGAGTCAAACCAACAAAAGTGATAAGTTATGAAAGAAAGATCTTTTTAATATACATATATATATATATAAACATAATTTCCTTAAAGGATATCACATTTTTCTCTCTGCTAAAAAAAAAGACACAATTCCCACACACACATACGTACACACACATTGTCATATTTCTGTGCATTGGCGTAATAGTGAGAATCATTCCTGATTCATAAGGAGCAGCATTTTTCAACAGGTTCTTCTTCATCAATCTCATGATGGTGTTGTATTGATTTGATATCCTCTGGTCCTTCCTGACCCTCCTACAGTACAATGAAAGCATGTTCAACATTTGGTGTTTTCATTTTCTGAAGTGCAGCATCAAAATGATGCATATTTGGGTGTAGCAGAAAAATAAAGTGTGTATATTTGAGTAAGACGACAAATGAAAGTGTTTAACCTGGCGTGCTATGATGGAAGCTATTCTGAAATAAAATAGAAATATGAAGGTTTTAAGAATGAAAAACGCTTCCATGGTTGACACCTGCTGATAGCACCACAACAATACTGGATAAATCGGTTGTATATGATAAGGGTCGGTCTCCATGTGGTATGCTGTGACCACTGTTGCCCTGCTGTGCAGTTACATTGAAGAGGAACTCATCAGTTATAGCATAGTTAACAGTTGTGGATTTAAAGTTTTAAATTTAGTGTAATCGTCTTCTTAAATTATGTTTTCACAGGACTTTCTGCAAAATCTAGGAGCTTCCACGACAGTTTCCAAAAGTGACTAAAACTGGAGACTTGCAGTGCACCCCCTCCTGTCATGTAGCGGGGCCCTGAGCCCAATGACGTCATCACTACGGGGATAGTTGAGAAGCACAGCACACAGACCTCCTGTCAACTCTGTGCCTTACTTGCTCACTTGTCTCTCCCTGCCCTATCTCTGGGCACAGGCCTGTTCTACATCAGCGATGGTCTTTGGCGCGTCAGAGGACAGAATCAGAGGGCCTCCCTTGTCTCGGATCACCACATCATCCTCAATTCTGATGCCCAGGCCACGGAAACGCTCTGGCGCCTGGTCACTGTCCTCGCTGATGTACAAACCTGTACAAAAAAAAGGAGAAAAGGGGGACATGTGTGAAAGCAGGAATAACATGAGCCAGATAGGAAGAGAGGGATTCATCATTTGAAATGGGAAGTTAGTACAGAAGATAATGTGAGTGTTTGGGTTTTTAAATCTGTTCTTACACAGATTATCGATCAACAGCCACATCTGCACATCTTGAGTAAGAATCAAGATGGTGAGAAAGTATGTAAAAGCCTAGTTTATCCATACCTGGTTCTATAGTGATGGCCATTCCTGGCTGTAGAGGCTGTGAGCGGGACAGCTCAGAGGTGTCGTGGACATCCATGCCCAGGTAATGACCAACGTGGTGGGGGCAGTAACGCCGAGCAGCCTGGGACGAGCATGACAAGAAATATAAGGTCTTAAGAAGTTGTTGGAGCGTTCAATTACTTCACTTCATCGATTACATTGGCAGAACTGACTGAAGACCATTGATGAGGACATGAATAAACTCATATACCAACTAGAATGGCCTTCACTGGAAGTAATACCTCTGCCAGTCCTACTCCTGTATAGCTCTTATAATCTCAAAACTATAATTGTCTGTTTTTTACAACAAGATCCATTCATCACTTCCTAAGAAATTACCAAAAATGTCCTGTCTTACAATGTTGTGGAAAAGAACCTGAATCTACAACTTAACAAAACATAACCACCTTGGCAGATATTTTAAAATATATTTAATACCCAACTGACATGATAACAGTGTCTGTATCATTTCTGTCATGACTCTCTGGTGTGGGCGATGGACACTTCACTACACAATATGGGAAATTCAACTTTTTGAAACACATATTGAGACATTTTGTTACTTTCAGCTACAACTTTGTTCCCTAAAAGCTAAGAGCCGCTTTCAAACTGGTGTAAAGCACAGGAATAATCACCAAGAATCTATTATTGTTCAAACTGCAATTTGAAACACTGCATTATTTCTCTGATTATTACCTTTTGTACATCGGCATCACTGGTACTGGCCTTAACAATCCCGAGCCGCCTGAGCTGCCGTCCCAGCACAGCCAGCATGGTAGTGTAGATGTGATCTAGACTAACACCCGGGGAGCACAGAGACAAACAGGAGCGCTGGACCTCCAGGACGGCCTCGTACAGCTCCGCCTGGGCAGCGCTGAATCTGGCAGGAAGGAGGTGAGAGCAGCACATTACAGGTGTGTTTGTGTCTCAGGTCAATAAAGACGAATGTGTGAATACAAATGCGTTCTGGGCCACATATGAACGACGGCCTACTCAGCTGACGTCCACTGACCTGCTACAGTTTCTCAATGAATCGAAATGTTTTGTCCTTTTCCCCTTTTGTCAAACTTACTTTCCGTTTACCGGCCATGTCCGAGTGATGTCACTGACATAACCGAAGTATTCACAGCCACCATCAAGCAGCACCATTTCGCCGTCCTGATGCAGGAGAGCAGGAGAAAAGTACAAGGAGTGATTACTTCAAGTGTTTGTACCCTTTATCGTTTCCAGAGGGCTTAGATTGCACCTGATATCTCATGACTGATCCTTTCACACCTGCAGCACCTTCCGTTACCTTTATTATCTGGTTGTTGTTTATGTAGTGAAGAGTATTGGCTCGATTTCCTCCAGCGACCACAGGAGGATACGCCAGGAAGTTGGCGCCATGGATCCGATTCTCAAAATCAAACTGATGGGGAGAATTTTATACTATTAATATGCTTTGACAAAACCTTTTTCATAGTATGAGTGTATCATTTATAATGGCTATAAGTAGTATATAGGATCATAACTGCACAGTCATTGACAAGTCTCTTTTAAATAAAAACTGAAATTACACATTACACAAAAAGGTCTATATATATGTATATATATATAGAATCAGTCTTTAAACTTTAAAGAAATAATAATGTGTCCTTCATCGTGATAAATACTAATATCGACTGATATGATTTCTTTTTGTATTTCTCATTAAAACTTCTCAATCACTACTGTCCCTTTCATATATAATATGTTGCTTCGGTCAGTTTGTCAATGCTAATGAGGAACAGTTATTAACATCTGCAGGTACTGAATAATCAATGTATGATACTTATGCCCCCGGTAATTATATTAAAGAGCCTGATCAATAAAAGACATGGACATCATTAAGGGGCCACACGTGATAGTGAGCCAGTAAAGTGCCACAGAAAGATTTTCAGTCACCTTCGCAAAGAGCACAGCTTCGTCTACGTCTCCGTGAGACAGAGCCATCGTCCTCCTAAAAGCCTGGAAGACAAGGATTTGTGTTGGTGCACTGCTTGTGTTGAAAAGAATCTCTACAAGTGTTACACAGCGTGGCTGAGGGACATCAATACATTACGATACAGGGAAATAGAAATACTGCAGGTATTTGGAAGTAATAATATTGACGGTGAAAACATACAACAAACAAATAGAGCAACAGCATAACGTACAGAAGTACTATTCATGGGCAGTTATTTATGTATAAGATGATTTTATTAAGAGTTGAGAACTAGAGATGAGGATATATTAAGTGGGTGTGTGTGTGTTCCAGGTAATACTCATGTTGTGGGGGATTAAATCTGTTTCAACAGTCACATTATGGGGACTTGTCTTCCTAATGAGGACAAAAATCACCTTCAATTTGAAGCTGAAAACATGTTTTAAGTTAAGGTTACGGTCAGGGTGAGTCTCTAGGAAATCAGTGTAATGTCCTCTGTGTGTGTGTTTGTGTCTGTGACCCTCAGAGTATTGAAAGTCATTTAAACACCGACCTGTGCTGTGATGCGACCTGCTTCTTGCATGAGCGCCACCTCTCCTGAGCTCTTGAGGGCCCTGAGAGAGTGTATGAGGGGCTTGAGAGAGCGTGGCATCGGCCCCGGCTCCAGCACAGGACACACGTGAGCCTGGTGGAGCCGAGGGTGGGCAGGCTGAGAGTTATCGTACCAAAGCACGGTGCCTGAAAGGGAGTAGACAGAAAACAGTTAACTATGAAGTTACGGTCCTAATGTTTGTGGTCTATCTCGTAACCTTAGTTCTGTTAAGAGGCGTTTCTGCTGGACATGCATCCTCACACCCCCATGCACCAACCTTTCAGGGCCTTGAGCACAACACCCAGCTCTTCAGTGCTGTGAACTCTCTCGATGCCGGTCAAAGCAGCCGCTCCATCCTTCCCTGAGCGGGGCCCGTCCCACAACTCTCGCCCCGGGTCTCTGCGGGGGACGAATAAGATGGCCTGATCCGGTCGCCCTTTCCCGTAAAGAACCATGGCGCTGTCAGGCTCCAAGATGCCACTGAGGTAAAGGAAATCCTGGGGAACATATGACTCCTGGTTATTTGGGGAAGACTTGATAACAAAAACCCACAGAGGCAGAAGATGATAAAAGTGAAGATGAAGAAATGAAACATGAAATCAAAAAGGCACCTGGTTCTGGTGGAAGTGATAAGGGATGTCGTTGGTCATGAAGCGGGTCGGATGGGACAAAACGATGACCACATGGTTGCTGGAGGACGCAGAGGGTCCCAGCCTGTCTGCCTGGGCCTCGATCAGCGATGCCAGTCGATGTCTGCGGAGCTCATACTCTGTCTGGCTCAAGCCTGGGGTCACGTCACCTAAGGGGAAGAGATCAGCTTTCAGGTTGAATACATCAAGAAATATGTTCACAATCAATGTTTTGGAGTTAAATATTGAACTGAAAAGTGTTTCTACAAAATCATCACGTCACATTAAAGCTGACTTTTGACTGTTCAGATAAAAAATGCCGTCCAAGGCCAAAATCACGTTTTGTGAGCTCAAAGTGATCTTGACTTTTGATCACCAGAATCTAATCAGTTCATTTGTGAATCCAAGTGAACGATTGTACTAAATTTGAAGATATTCTCTTGTAGAGTTGTTGAGATATTGTGACAAGATCATCGCCAAGACATGTACTTCTATTTCTAAATGTGACATGACGCACAGAGGAATACGTGCTTGGTGTGACTAATTGCAGGTTTTCCCTTAAAAGTGTAAATGTATTGGTTCAGCACAGCTCTGAAAACCGTACTCACCATACTTAATGAGGTGTGGGTGGGTGAAAGGGCTCGGCTGGCCCAGGTACCGCGGTGGAACCGTCTTTGGTTTCAAACCTCCGGGTTTTAAAGAAACACTTCTGGTTGGGCACGAAATACATCCTGGAGACAGACACACAACACACACTCTTACACTGGTTCCCAGCATCCACTGGTTCCCAGCATCCACTGAGTCACAATCATGTCAGAGAGGAACTTTACCGAAGGAGGATACAAGTTTCAGGTAAGAAAAAAGAAAAGGGAGACAAAGTTGCTAACTTTTCTTTTTCACGGTGACGCCCTCTGTCCGTGTGTCAAGTTTCATAAGTTTTGACTGTAGAAATGTGGGGGAAATTAAAGGGAAGTTGACAACTTTTTCATTGTATCACTCATATCTTGCTCCTATTAAATATTATTTTACAATAATCCAGAAGAGGTGACACAGATATTCCTCTTCCCTCTTGTTCCTGTTGACTCTCACTGTCTGTATATCACGTTTCAAGACATTTTACTGTAGAAATTTGGCAGAAAATCTGCTTCTTTTTCATTACATCACTCATAACTTGCTCTTATGAAATATCAGTGACCTGAGCATGCAAAGTTTCTTCCTGTGACTTCACCCCAATGGAACAGACCAGAGATCCCGAGGGCAGCAGCTGTCAGAACATGTGCATGAACCCACTGGGGCTTCTCACTGACCTGGAGTCCGTCTCCCCGGCGGCAGCAGCTGGACAGCCGAGCGGAACCAGGTTCTGCTGCTGGAGGGCAACATGGTCACAGCTCGAGGACACGGCTCAGTCACAGCATAGCGCCACAGTGTGGCCGTGGAGCGTCACCGACAGTCAACAACAGCGTCGTGCTCGCATGCGGAGACACGCAGCTGTGCGTTGCTGCGACTCACCGACGTGAAAACTCCTCTGTTTGTCTGTGGCTGTCAGCCGCTAGCGTTAGCTTCAGGTTAGCTCGCTGCTAGCTGACAGTTCCCCACGCTCATTGGTGCAGCGGGATACACTTCCCCCTGAGTTTGGCTTCCCAGGCAGAGGCGCTTAACCCCGCCTCCTTTTGGCTTAAAGGGATAGTTCAACCAAAAATGACCCTTTTGGAGTTTCAGGGCTAAAAAAGCGTTGCAGCAGAATCCAATAGAATTGAAGTGAATGGTGACCACTTCTTCAAATGTAAAAAACCCAACATCCCCCCCATACTGCTCCTGTGGTGTCATCCAAGTGTCCGTAAACCCAGACATTCAAATCCTTCTGCCTGGAGCCGCGTTCATGTGGCTAACAATGGCTAGCTGGTTAACGTAAACATTGTTCCCATGCAACTGGAACATTATCCACTCAGGTTATTCGGGTGTGACGTCATTCCGAGGTGTAATGGAAAACGACAAATGTTCACAACAGCAACATATTCTCCAAAGTTTTCAGATGAGGGGGGGGTGCAGCAGGCAGAGGCAACAACGACAAAATGTTCAATTATATTCTCAATACTTTATACAGTGGACTCATTGTTTCCCACAATGCATTGTGAAAAGTAGTGTACAATCGATGGTCACTCACCGAGCAATATACCATCATGCACTGCGCCCGCCCTTTCCTACCAATTTAAATAAGAGCAGAGCCAAAAAGGATTAAAACGAAGAGTAAAATAAACATTTAAAATGTATTATGGGATTTTCCACCAGCAGAAATTGTAGTTTTTGTACGTCATAATCATTTAACAATGACGTAATCACGGGCACAGAAGAAATCTGCCAAGTAGTGAGTGTCCAAAAGAGCTCACTGTGTAGTTCTCTCTATAGAAGTCCCTACATAGTGAAAGTTAGTGGGTGAGTGGATGATTTCATACACAGACATGATCCCTGTATCGGTATTCATACGTTATGTCTCATTATGTCGGTTCACAGAGGAATCTTGTCAAATCAGGGGTATTATTGGCTTTTATGCATTTATGGGTGTGAAATCTTTCACACAGAATTAAGTTTATAATGTTGTAATATTCCACAGTCACATTTCACATTAAGATTGATAAAACACTAAGTATATATATATAATCCTTCAGTCCAAAGGTTGGGGGTCGGGGAGATTCCCTGTAAACTGAGCTGATCCTGACAGACTCACTGCAGGGCAACAAATGCTCGTGACCTCTCGGGCTGTCCCACAACTTGCCTGAATGAAAACCCGAAGCGACGCTGCCTCCAGAGAAGCGTAGCACTGCTGCAAGTCGACCGTCGCCGTCCTCTGTGGGGTTTCTTTCCGGCCGCCATCGGCGTAGATCTTCGAACAGGTGCGTTTCACTCGGATACGGGGATTCTGTGTGCCGCTGCTCCGCCGTGTTTTCCCGCTAATCTCGGTGCAGGCTGCAGCTAGCTCACGGGTGCTATCATGCGTCAAGCGGCCATGACATGACTGACGGATTCACATTTCCAGAAACTTCAGGCTGGTCGTCAGTGAATCAGGGGCTCGTGTTGTGTTATTTCACATTGTTGGTTTTCCAGGGGAGGGGGATCACGTTGAGGCGGTGGCGGACCTTCACTCGGCCCCGGCCGGGTTAGCGTAGCTAGCCGTAGTTAGCCGCTAGGAAACGCAAACAACACCAGGCTCGGTTAAGCTGTTTACGGGTGTTTCTCGCTTCTCTTTCCCCGCCTGCAGCGCGCCGTGTGCGGGACGTGACAGAGCAACATGGACCCAAGGAAAATGTCCGAGTTAAAGGGCTTCGTGCAGCGGTGCGAGTCCAACCCGGGGATCCTGCACCTTCCAGAGATGAGCTTCTTCCGGACCTGGCTGCTGGGGTCAGTGCTGCTGCAGCACGTGAACGCACGTGAACACACACACACACACACACACACACACACACACACACACACACAAAACAAGTGTCCGGGTTATTGAGCCAAACACCCACAGGGAATTTATTTATCTGTCACTGTGCCACATGTGTTCTTAGATTAAAGGGTTAGTTCAGCCAATCATTACGGTTCACTCATTATCCACTCACCACTATGATGGAGGAGGGGGGGGGGGGGGTGTGAAGTGTTTGAGTCCACAAAACACATCTGGAGTTTCAGGGGTGAACGACGTCGCAGACAAATCCAATACAATTGAAGTAAATGGTGACCGATTCTTCAAACGTACAAAAACAACATCAAATGGCTCCAAACTGCTCCTGTGAATGGAAACGAGGTCATTTACACCGTGTTTCAGCCTAAATGTCTGTGATCCACACACGAACGCGGCTCTGGAGGAGGATAACAGGACATTCAGGCGAAAAACATGGTGTAAATGAACTTATTTCCATTCACAGTCACGTCTTCCATTCACAGGAGCAGTATGGAGACGTTGGACGGCAAAGAAGTTCTTTGGAAAGACACTAAAGATTAAAAAAAGCATCTGTTTTGACTAATCCAGTAAACTGAGAACTTGAAAAATCATGGGACTTGGGCTTCTGGCTGAATTACTCATGATTTTTGTTTTGCAGCATGGGAGCAACGATCCCTCCTCCACCCCCGACTGAGGAGTCATGCCACGTGAGATGCTATTTATTCTTTATTTGTGATGATTAGATTTTATTCTTGTGTATGTTATTCTTATACTCTGATTAATAGTATTGGCAGTTATGTGTTCGTGGTGGTCACATCATGCTGTAACTCTCTGACCTGTAGGGTGGATGTCCCTGTGGACCTCCCCCTGCATCAGCTCCTCCTCCTGAGCCCAAGCCTCCTACACTGTCCGAGAGCGAGGAGAGTGAAATAGGTTTGTCCATCCCAACCTTCAACAGTTTCTTTAACCACACCTCTGGACACAGGAGTCAGTAGATCTGGCAGCTGGTTAGTTTAGCTGAGTCTGTAAATGGGTGGAAACCCAATCCTACCAGCACCACTCCATCTCACTTATTAATGCTAACTGTGCTGTTTGTGTAATCTTGATGAAAACCAAAGCAGGCCAGTAAACCCCCCGACACTTAAACCCGAGCAAAGAACTTGAAGTGAAGCGAAGTTTATTATAAACATTGTGTTCATCTGTCGGCCTTTTCAGAAATCAGCGACGAGGGAGTGATCGAGCCAGACACCGATGAACCACAGGAGATGGGAGACTTTGAAAATGCGGAGGTAAAACGTCTACTAATCATGAACACATTTACTCTGATGCAAACCCCCGTCCTCTCGAGGAAACCAATCAGTTTATAAAGGAGATTCAAGGCAATTTCAACCATTGTAACAGGATTCGTTAGATTATCTTGTCTATAAATGTCCTCAGGTCACAGAGGAGGTGATGGACCAGGCCGATGAGATGAAGATGGAGGCCATTAATGCTCTGGGAGAAGGTAGGTGGAGATTCAGAATATCGGGCCTGTGAAGACACACTTCCTGTGAAGATGAGGTAAAGAGTACTGAACTAAATTAGATTAATCATCTCTTACACATTTTTCTTTTACAGGTGATCTACAGAAAGCTCTGGATCTTTTCACTGGAGCCATCAAGCTGAATCCCTGCTTAGCCATCCTGTACGCCAAGAGGGCAAGGTGAGAGCTGCAGGTGTATTTTATTCAGGTTATTCATTGCAGAGTCTCATTCATCCTGGTCACTGTTCGATTCCTGAAAATAATAACTTTTAAAGGCTCGGACTTTAGCTGTGACACAAACACTGTCTGCTTTGTAACTACTCTTTTGTTCTGAATGAGTGTAATCGGTTGTCCTCTTGTGTGTTTAGTGTCTACATCAAGATGCAGAAACCAAACGCAGCCATCAGAGATTGCGACAGAGCCATCAGCATCAACCCAGACTCTGCACAGCCTTACAAGTGG
Source organism: Hippoglossus hippoglossus (assembly GCF_009819705.1). NCBI lineage: Eukaryota > Metazoa > Chordata > Actinopteri > Pleuronectiformes > Pleuronectidae > Hippoglossus > Hippoglossus hippoglossus. The sequence goes on from NC_047158.1 coordinate 19,736,924, forward strand.
AGGGGGAAAGCTCACAGGTACGTTCCTATTGAAAGACTCTACTATAGGCCAGATACTTCCCAGTGTGTGCTGTGAGCAAACACCTGGCAGAGAGGTTGAACCTTCACATCCGCATGACATGACCAAACCTTCAGTGTAAACACTCCCAGGATTAACACACCTCATCTTTGGCAACTAGGATTATATCAATAACTAATCATGGGGCCAGTGATGGAATCAGTGTGACTCTCAATAAAACATTTAAACTGTCACTTAGTATGTAATTATGGAGTGATTACATTAATTATTTGTTATAGTTATTGCCATTGATCTATGTGGGCTGCTTGCCAAAGTAAGGTCTGTTTGTGGGGGAACACTGCGTCCACGCTGCTCCTGCCATCTGCTCGCTGATTTGACGGTAACGTATTGTGCGTGTGTGTGGCTGCAGGCTGCTGGGGCACTGGGAGGAGGCAGCCAGAGACCTGGCCACAGCCTGTAAACTGGACTACGACGAGGACGCCAGTGCGATGCTGAAGGAGGTCCAGCCTAAGGTAAATTACCCGAGAAGAGAGGGAATTAAAAAAAACACGTTGCAGGCTTTTTAAAAATAATTAGTGTGTAGTAACTTTAATGCAGGTATGTTATTTTTATGTGTGCATGCTCAGAATAGAGGGGGGGATCTCAGTAACAGTTTGATCAGAGGTCTCTAGAAACCTGCACTGACAGAGAGGGAATCAAGTTTGTCTTATGTGTCTTTCTTACCTTTCTTTCCAGGCGAACAAGCTCATTGAGCACAGACGCAAATATGAGCGCAAGAGAGAAGAAACGGAGGTCAAGGAGAAACAAGAGCGGGTAAAGAAAGCAAGAGAGGAGCACGCAAAGGCTCAGAGGGTGAGTTGCTCTGGAGGATTTCATATCTGGAAAAGCTAATAAATGATCCTTCAAAGTTGAACTGCAATGGTCAACTAGAGATGCTCAGGGAGGCTCAAAGGTACATGTGCAGGCCGCAAGAGCTGTGATAGCATCGCTTGGTAGAATCGCATTTCCGGAATCTCCTGCTTCACAACAATGAATACAGCTCATTCTCGCGTTCTGCATACTGAGTCCAGCAGCGGGTCTTTATTTGCCACAGCTTAATTCCTGCAGCTCACTTGTACAGTTTCAGAAAGAAATCTGCAACCAGCATCGCCACAGGCCAAGAAAACAGCCCATTCGAAACAGGCACTGCACTAGTTTTCACAATAAGAGTTTTCTGTAGGCCCCTTTTTAAAGCAACAGAAGAAACCACTGGTGACTCCTGAATGCCTCCTGAAACGTGTCCCATTCTTTTGTCTCAACAGGAGGAAGAAGCACGACAGGCTGGAGGAGGATTCTTTCCAGGTAGGAGATTGGAACCGAGCTGGTTCATTGCATGATGGGATAAGCTATACACTCAAAATACCATTATAGGAGACATGGGAACATAGTACCCTTTGGGGGGGGGAAAGCATTAGTCACATCATGTAGTTAAAAGGTGAATCTTTTCATTGTTATTCAGCGGGTGCTGCTGGATTCCCAGGTGGAGCCCCTCCTGGCATGGCCGGTCTTGGTGACCTCCTGAAGGATCCTGAGCTTCTCAACGCCATGAAGGTATGACGGGAACACTAAAGGGATAGTTCACCCCAAAATCTCAAAGAAATATGTTGTATTTTGGAAAGTTTAGTTCTTTGTGTTGGATGAGAAGGTGGTGGTCTGTGGAGGTGGAGTTAAGAAGAAGGCAGGAGACAAGATACGAAGGGATGTGTGTTGATTCCACAAACAGGATCATGTGTATTTGAGCCTTTGACAGCGCAGCACAGACAAGGACTTGGATGTGGTTCACTAAAAGAGATTAAAAAGATGGAGGGGGGAATTTATTTTCATTTTTGCCTTTATTTATGTGAGAGATAGAGAAGAAGAGATGGGAAACAAAACAAAAACTGTCCTAACTGGTGGATTTTTAATCATTTAAACTGACAGCAAGCCTTTTAACCTGATTTTGTAAATGCACTGCGTGAATAAAGATGACATTTTCCATATTCAACTCTAGGACCCTGAGGTGATGACTGCCTTCCAGGATGTGGCGCAGAATCCAGCCAACATCTCCAAGTATCAGAGCAACCCCAAAATCATGGCACTCGTCACCAAGCTAAGTGCCAAATTTGGAGCCCCACCACAACCATAAACAGGAAACGCACCAAAGGAGTGGAGAGGAGAAGGGGAGAGTGAATACGTTGTGAAACGATCTAGGGAGCCAACAATTATTCCACTGTGTGCAGATCAAACGTGGGGAGCGGGTGGCAGTTTATTTGGTGTAATGTCCAGAAAGTGGGGCTACTTTTTTAATGTTCTGCATCAGCCGTTCAGCACTTAGTGATGTCTCAACCAAGCAAGCGAACGGTTAGGAGTCAGGTCTCTGACGCTTCTCAGTTGGGACGTCACTTAACCACAGTTTGATATTTCTTAACCTGTATCTGGAGAAGCTAAACTGGAAAGCCCTGCTTTTTGACGCTAGCTCACGAACCTTTTTACAGGCATTTAATACATGGTAATGGTTTAGCTATTGTGTTTTTTCTTTCTCTGAACAGAGAAACGTTTTGTTAACAGATCTATTATAAATGCAAAAAAAGTGCTGTTCTTGATTTCTCACCCTATTGGGAAAATGATTCACGATAATAAAATACTGAAACCTCTGTTCCTGCAAACTGGTTGGACATTCCTTTCACTTGATCTCTGTTTATGTTTCATGTTGTATACATAACCGCTTGTATGCCTCTATGCCCTCGACAGCCAGTGGCCGGAGGCATTGTGTTTTCGGGTTGTCCGGCCGTCCTATTCTCGTTAACTTGATATCTCAAGAACCTAATAAATAGAATGACGCGCTGATCCAGAAAAATCAGTGAGCATAAAACCTGTCTGATCCCCCACTGAGACCTGAAAGCGTCCAGGTTACTGGTCAGGGTGTAGAAGGCGTGTTCTACTCTCTGCTACCAAACACTTCACCACATCAGTCCAGCCTTCACCCAACATCTGGCTCTTCCTGCTCTTCCAGGTGGCCGGTTTGGAGGACAAGGGTTGCTCTATATAGACTCAGTGGCACAGACAGGGACTGCAACACTTCCTCCACAGTCCTCTTCAGCACTGGAGGACCTGATGCTGGTGATGTCGCGGAGTGTTCCCCGGGATGCCTTGGTGAGATGGCCCAGTTCAACAAGGCCAGCCTCAACAAACTTAGTTCTTAATGTTGCAGAGGGAAATGTGGTGTTTTTCAAGAAGTCATTGAGGAAGAGCGGCTCCCTCAAACGGCTACATCCTCGGCCTGAGGTCAGGAGTCCATTTATCCTCCGGCGTCTGCCAGGCGTTAACCCCCGAGCTGTAAAAAGGTGTCAGTCCGGTCAGGTCAGCTTCAGATGATCTCATCAGAAAGAGTTTCCCTGTTCCTGCAGTTCCCCTGAAGCCGGTCAACAAATCCTCGCAGGGGAAGTAACTCAGTGACAGCGGATGTAGCTGAGACGGCATCAAGGGTCGACCAATCACATTCGATTTTTAAAAAAAGAAAACGAATACTTATTGGCTGTTGGAGTGTCCATTTTGCTGGCGCCCCACATCTTGAAGTATATGTGTTTAGACCAGTGGTTCTCAAACCTTTTCTGTCATGCCCTGCCCCAACAAAATTATGACAAAATGGGCCAAGTTTAACATGTGTATTTACATAACATACACATGAACATTAAATTCACATTACTTTCAGGAATTTCTGATGTGCAAATAAAAAACCTTTTTCAAACTACTTTTTGTGACATTTGCCACTTTTTTCAAAGAATAGTGGAATAACTGCTTAAATTCAACTTAATTTAAGTACTTTTGGTGACATTCCTCCATCAGTCTGTCTGTACTTTTTAAAAAATAGAGAAAAAATTAATTAAATTATAATCACTTTGTTACAACGATGATAAAGCTCAACCAAAAAGAGATGCGGAAGTCAAAACATTAGTTCCGCCTCACACGTCCCCCTCCCGGTCCTTATGCCCACCAGTGGGGGGCGCCACACAGTTTGAGAATCACTGATTTAGACAGAAATGAACCAAATACAATTTGAAAACAACTTATTTTGAATGCTGGCAGGTGCTTAAGGTCTACCGGGCGCATTGTAAACTATATTATCTAATGAAATTATGTGAAACATTTTTATACAGACTATTTTGTGTGAGGATGTTTGTACTACCCATACAAACAAACCAAGCTCTGTATTGTGACAACATTTATGTTTATTTTGAACTTGCAACATTGAGAACAGTGAGGGTTAAAAGTGGGAGGGATCAGAGAGGAAATGATGATGCCTACTGAAGCACATAAAGGGCCATTTGATGGTAATACATCTAGCATGGTCACACATTTAAAGTGAAAACACCCTGATTTGTCTCAAAGGCCATTTGAGGGAATTCCTTTGACATTTCCCCTCTATGCAAGGGAACCAAGGAAATCAGCTTGGGATGAAAGGCTTTGAACTATAGATACAGAGCAGTCAGCTTATATTAGAACAGGTCAATGCACCTTGACATTGGTTGCCACCTGCCAATAAACCGAACTGAGAACAATTAAGAAGATGACGAACGCATCGGAGTTAACGCAGAACGCACCTGAAACAGAGACGATGCCGGACAAACCAGATAAAGACATGGTGGAGTTTACCGAGGCCGAGAAACACTTGCACACGTATGTCAGCTTGGTGATCCTGCAGGTCTTCCAGAAGTGCGATGCCTACAAGGGCGAAAAAGAGGAGGTTATGGCCAGAGACACAAAGCGTCTGCTAAACCTGATCACGGACGGACTCCCGAAGGACCTTGTTCCCAACATGAAGTTCGACAAAATGGCTCAGTCTGTGTACAAGGAGCTTGTGCGTGTGTTCGGCAGGAAGCTGAAAAGCAAGATTCGTGAACAAGACCCAGATGAGGAGACTTCCATAATTGTGTCCTTTCAGACGAAGCTCAAAAAGCACACAGGAAAGCTCCCCGCCACCTTTGGCTGTACATCCTTCTCGGCCATCTGCGGGGGCTTTGTTGTGGGAGTAATCGTTATGGTTGCAATTCTGGTCCTTGCCGTCACTTTTATGTAATAGAACTTGTGTGCGTGTGCGCATATCTATCTATGGTTATGAGGGCCAATTTTGGATGATCTAGGGCAGAGGTCACTAACAGGCGGTCCGGGTCCGGACCCAGAAGCCGTCCCGTACGGACCCGGACCCAGAAACCGTCCCGTACGGACCCGGACCTACAGCCAAAACAGAAGGTTATGATTTAAAACCTGACGGGGCGCTTCTATTTGTAACCGGCGCAGCTTTTGTAGTCTTTACGGTAGTGGTTTAGCGGATGAGGAAACGCACAGACCAATTGCATGCGAGTTAAGCCATCCCACGTGATACCACTCAGCCAATCAAGTCTGTGCATTCCAGGCGGTAAACATTGCGACTCCACAGTGCGGACAGATGAGAGAGTTAGAGGCAACTTACACATGAGAAGACGGTAGAAAGAAAAAGACAGATAGAGAAACAGGTAGAGAAAACAAAGGGAGAGATACAGAGGAGTGAGACGGAGAAAGGGAGAGAAACAGAGGAGTGAGACGGAGAAAGGGAGAGAAACAGGAGTGAGACGGAGAAAGGGAGAAAAAACAGGAGTGAGGCGGAGAAAGGGAGAAAAAACAGGAGTGAGACGGAGAAAGGGAGAAAAAACAGGAGTGAGACGGAGAAAGGGAGAAAAAACAGAAGAGTGAGACGGAGAAAGGGAGAAAAAACAGGAGTGAGGCGGAGAAAGGGAGAAAAAACAGGAGTGAGACGGAGAAAGGGAGAAAAAACAGAAGAGTGAGACGGAGAAAGGGAGAAAAAACAGGAGTGAGACGGAGAAAGGGAGAAAAAACAGGAGTGAGACGGAGAAAGGGAGAGAAACAGGAGTGAGACGGAGAAAGGGAGAAAAAACAGGAGTGAGACGGAGAAAGGGAGAAAAACAGGAGTGAGACGGAGAAAGGGAGAAAAAACAGGAGTGAGACGGAGAAAGGGAGAGAAACAGGAGTGAGACGGAGAAAGGGAGAAAAAACAGGAGTGAGACGGAGAAAGGGAGAAAAACAGGAGTGAGACGGAGAAAGGGAGAAAAAACAGGAGTGAGACAGAGAAAGGGAGAAAAAACAGAAGAGTGAGACGGAGAAAGGGAGAAAAACAGGAGTGAGACGGAGAAAGGGAGAAAAAACAGGAGTGAGACGGAGAAAGGGAGAAAAAACAGGAGTGAGACGGAGAAAGGGAGAAAAACAGGAGTGAGACGGAGAAAGGGAGAAAAAACAGGAGTGAGACGGAGAAAGGGAGAAAAACAGGAGTGAGACGGAGAAAGGGAGAAAAAACAGAAGAGTGAGACGGAGAAAGGGAGAAAAACAGGAGTGAGACGGAGAAAGGGAGAAAAAACAGGAGTGAGACGGAGAAAGGGAGAAAAACAGGAGTGAGACGGAGAAAGGGAGAAAAACAGGAGTGAGACGGAGAAAGGGAGAAAAAACAGGAGTGAGACGGAGAAAGGGAGAGAAACAGAAGAGTGAGACGGAGAAAGGGAGAGAAAACAGGAGTGAGACGGAGAAAGGGAGAGAAACAGAAGAGTGAGACGGAGAAAGGGAGAGAAACAGACGAACAAAGTGGGGGAGTGGGATATAACAGGGGAAGAAAGTGATTCTAAAACTGTAAAATTGGTTGAGACTTTTGAGTCAAGATGTGAAACAGAAAAAGGGAAATTCAAGCTTTTGCTCCCTTTATTGCATTTTTCTGAAGTTAAGCCCTGTATTTGAACATGCACAATTTTCACATTTTATTATTTTCTCTTATTTTGAAATGCAGCCCTACTTTTATTTAGTTCGTGCAGATGTTGATACAACTACTAGGCTACTTAAATATATATCACACTAAATAGTTAGACATTATGATCTTCCGGACCTTTAGTTCAAGACATTTTCTCTAACTGGACCTCTTTACATTTTAGTTGAATACCCCTGATCTAGGGAATCCATTATGTCAATGAGTGTCCTCACAACTGTAGTGAGCAAGTGTGTGTGTATGTATGTGTTGGTGCACTGTATGGACCAGATGGGTTTACTCTGGGTGCTCCAGTTTCCCCATAAAATAAATATATAAACATTAAGTTCTGTCTTCACTTTATTTCACAATTAACTGAAATACATGCTTTGAAAACTTGTCAGGTGAAATGTAAAACTGGATAAGGGAGCTAAAGATCATTATTGTACCAATTTTGCCAACAAGCTTATGCTCCTTCACACATCATGCTTTTTTTTTAAGCAATAGGACATGTGTTTATTAATTGGTGACACATCAGGTTTACACTACATGATTTTTTGTCAGATTTTCCACTCACTGCCCAATTTGGAACTCAGACAAAAGCCCAAATCAGAAATAAATCTGCGTTCAATCGTCAATCACTAACTGTGAACTCATAATGTAAGTCATAAAAATGGCATCGTATAGCAAGTCAAGAAAGTCATATTATAAGTCATAAAAAACATTTTTAAATGCCATTGTAGAAGTCATAAAATGTTAAAGTATAATTAGTTGTAAAATGTTATATATAAGAGATAAAATAATAGTAGTAATAATAGTCCTGCGTGGTTACGGGGGACTGACAGGCCAGAGGGGGAATTCCTGCAAATCCAGGAGGGAGAACATTAAATGTTGTAGTATAAGTCATGGATTACTCCAGATGAGCGAAAACCTTTATTTTAAGTAAAAGCCCAGAGAAAGGGGTGCACATATGAACATACAGTAGATGCCTCATTGACCACTGCGATAGGTCTTCACCATTTGAGAACAGCGATGACAAGGTGGAACTGTTGAGGAAGTTCTGACCATCCTTACACATTACTGTATACGCCACTATATATTATGTATATTGTATATTACAGTATATCTGTACAATATTGTTGAAAAATAAATATATAAACATTAAGTTCTGTCTTCACTTTATTCCACAATTAACTGAAATACATGCTTTGAAAACGTGTCAGGTGAAATGTAAAACTGGATGTGGGAACAACCTTAAGCTAATAACACTTCAACCCATAAAACCAACCAAGCTCTGTATCGTGACAGGAGAATAGTGCCTGTCTCATTCCACAGATACTCCCTTCTCTCTCTGAGCAGGACCAAGGTCAGGTTCTAGATAAAGGACCAACAGGACATTGTAGCGTCTACGCTCAGGGACGTTCATATCTCACTCAGATGCTCCAGACAGAGAGACACCAACTTCAACTCTCACCTACTTCTACTCTTTTGTGTATTTCACCAGTGACAAGACGTAAGGACACAATGTGATTTAGGAATCAATACTTTAGACTTAACTGTCCAATATGATGTGAAAACCTACATGTAACATAGAGAGACAGCTATTCTAGCCTTTCATGGATGTGCTGTTAGAATGGGTGACACAAGTAGAGGGAGATATACTGGGAGGCTGTGGGAGACATCTTCAGACTTGTGGCTGACAATTGCTCGTGTTACTCTGTTGACGTTTGTATATTGTTGCACCTTCTGGTCTCCTTGATGTCACCTCGGTTTCTGCTTCACAAACCACACAGAATCATCAGAAGCCACTACTAACAGTGAGGGTTAAAAGTGGGAGGGATCAGAGAGGAAAGAAATTATGTTTACTGAAGATCCAAATAAGGGGGATCTAGATGTCATGGCAACACATTTAAAGCTGCGTCACCCTGATTTGTCTTAAAGGCGAATGAATGCCTTTAAGGGAATGCCCTCCACAGCATTGCGCAAGAGAGAACAAAGGAAATCAGTTTGGCCTTTATGAAAGTCTTGGGTGTTTAGATACAAAGAAAGTCAGCTTATATGAGACCAGGTCATTGCCAATAAACCGAAATGAGAACAATTAAGAAGACGAGGAACGCATCAGAGCTAATGCAGAACGTACCTGATACAGAGACGATGCAGGACAAACCAGATACAGACATGGTGTCTGACTACGAGTTTACTGAGGCAGAGAGAAACTTGAAGGAGTATGTCGGCATGGTGATCCTGCAGGTCTTCCAGAGGTGCAACGTCTACAGGGACAACCAAGAGCAGGACATGGCCTGGCACAAAGACCGTCTGCTAAACCTGATCATGGACGAACTCCCGAAGGACCTCGTTCCCAGCATTAAGTCCGACATAATGGCTCAGTCTGTGTACAAAGAGATGTGCCGTGCGTTTGTCAAGAACCCGAAACGTGTGATTCGTAGACATTACCCACATGTCCCCCCCGTGTGTGAGGTGTGTGCTCCCCTAGTCGAGTGCTTTCACTGCAAGCTCCAAGAGCACTCAGGATCGGGCCCCCCCAGCTTTCACTATCAATACTACGCTGCCGTCTGCGGGGGTATAGTTGTAGGAGTATTGATTATGGTTGGACTTCAGCTCCTCCACTTCAATTGGATTTCCTAAAACCAACTGTGCACGTGTGTCTCTCTATGGTTACGAGGGCCAATTCTGGTTCAATACCATCATTGTGAGGGCATTTTGACTGGTCCTTACAAATTCAAAGGCTTGTAGGGTTAGGTTAGAGCTTTGGTTAGACATTTAGTTATGATGGTTATGAAGGGCTTACCCTAACCATAACGGAGCTAGGGAATCCATTATGTCAATGAGTGTCCTCACAACTATAGTGAGCAAGTGTGTATGTATGTATGTATGTATGTTTGTATGTGTATATATGCACTGTATGGGCCGAATGGGTTTACTCTGGGTGCTCCAGTTTCCCCATTTTTTGGGGGAATAAAATAGTGTGAAAAATAAATATATAAACATTAAGTTCTGTCTTCACTTTATTCCACAATTAACTGAATCACATGCTTTGAAAACGTGTCAGGTGAAATGTAAAACTGGATGTGGGAACAACCTTAAGCTAATAACACTTCAACCCATAAAACCAACCAAGCTCTGTATCGTGACAACATTTACGTTTATTTTGAACTTACAACATTGTGAGGGTTAAAAGGGGGCGGGATCAGAGAGGAAAGAAATGAGGATGCCGGCTGAACGATGAATGATGCTAACTGAAGCAAATGGAGGTTTAGCAATAATACTGCTAGTGTCCATATCTGTGAAAACATGAAAGGAGAGAAAGAGAGAATTATTTCATCTTATTAAGAGTTGCTTTTTTACATTGTTATTGTTCATATTTTATTTGTGATTTTTGCAACACATGAAGTTGTGAGGATGTGTTGTAAATACAGCTGTTCATTACAAACATTATAAACTACTTGTACAGTCCCAGGGCAACAATGAGCAACCAAACTAAGATTCAATGCAACGTTAGAATAATCTGCAGAGGTTTCCCCAGAGCCATACATCTGTACTAAACTTTCAGGAAATACACCTGAATCTAAGATTGATGATACTCACTTCTGAAACTCCCACTCCCTGTTGTCCAGAGGGCAAACCTGTCTGGTTTTCAGCCAGCGAGAAATACAGTGGAAATGGAAGGCGTGCTGTAGATGGAAAAAGAAAAACAGGGTAGAAGGACACATGAATATACTGTATTCGTTGTATGGTTTATCATAGCCAGAACTTATTTTATGTTTTTAAGTCACGATAACATACCCCCTTCAAAAATCTCACATTATTTGCATACAACTTATTCATATTTTTATTGGAAATGACCTCAACATGCTCCGCAATCACACTGAATTACAATGAGATTTCTCATTTATAAAATCAGCATTAGAGATATGTTCGAGGCAGGTATGGAAACTCACATTGCAGACACCCCAGGCTACAGTGCACTCCTCAGAGGTAGCAGAAGCCTGGTTGGCCTGGCACTCAATACCTGGTGGGGGAACGAGACAAATGTCAACAGATGCAATTTCACAAAACCGACACTTGGTTCCGAACTTATGTGAACCGCGGATTACGTCCAAAATGTTATATTTACTGTGGCTTTGTACAGTAATAATTGCTTAATTTACAATCCAGAGATGCAGTTAAATCAAAACGGTTGTGTTCACCTGGACTGTGCGTATTAAAAGTATCTGACGGTGAAAGCCATGGACACTGGAGGAGTGGAAGAATTGGAGAAGCCTCCTGCATCATTTAAGTCACATGAATGGGAGCATTTTTGGCTTAAATTTAATGATGACAAAAGAGCTACGGTAAAATAGACATTGTTCCGCAGAACATCGAGCATGGCCACACATTGGAAACCAGAGCTACAGCTGAAACTATGAGGTCTGAGTGGACAGTAACAACTTTATGGACCATGGCAAGAGTGCACGAGTCATTGTTGATTCCACAACTGTGTGAAGGTGAACTCACAGAGATCCATGATGTGGTTCCGACAGATAGCGCAGTTATCCACCACGATGTCCCAAGCCCACAGCGCCACAGCATTCCACTGGTGGGACACAAGAAACAAGGAAAGTTACATCTCACACTTCAGACACAAACAGGTCAGTGCTCGTGTTGAGCAGCACAGACAAACCACATGGAAATAGTAAGTGACCAGTGCTGTTGTGACTTGTACAGCACGTAAAGCTTCAGAGATTAATGCCTATATCATATATTTATATGGATTTGAAGTGGGAGGGGTCCACCACAACACACAGTCATACACAAACACACAAACACAACAAAAAAACACGGCTCGTTCATTAAATCCTTCAAGTTCATACACAAGAGAAACAAACTAGTAATGATTTTAACAGACATTGGGCAAAACACAAGACTTTAGATCATTTGTAATACTTTTACATTCATAACAAGTTTGCCCTTTTCTTTCACACAGTTAAGAGATACTTCTTAACACAGATTGACATCTTATAATGAGTTTGGTTTGTTTCCATTCTGCACAATTCCAAGGAAACGAGGTTGTTTTGACTCTTCGCCTGTTGGGAAATGCAGTTGAGCTAAGCTAGGTTAGCTAGCTTAGCTTCGGTGATCCATGACGTCAATACGGTTTAAGGGAGGCGCTCGGGCGGCTCGTCTCCGGTCTCGGTTACACCGGGGTGGGGGGGGGTGATCGGTGGTCTTCGTCACACCGCGAGTTGCGGTTTTTAATCACGTTGCTTCACCCCCCACACACACACACACAACGAGATGTGCTAATTCATGCCGACAGCTAATCTGCGTTAGCGGCTAAACGCCATAATGAGTTGGCGCTAGCATGCTAGCGGCCGGCCCGTGTCATGGAGCCGTGTTAGCGGTCACCGGGCGCGGCGGACATGTTTTACTCGACCTCTCCGCCATCATACCTTCTTCACTTCGAACCGCTTCTTGCTGGCGCCGCTGTTGGTGCCGCTCGGTGTGTCTACATCCATAGCTGCCGCCATCATGAAAGCTGAGGTTTTAATGTGATCAACCCGGAAGTAGAAACCCTGTGATTTCCGCCGGTATCAGCGGGTTAATGCCGGATCACAGCCACGATATGTCTTTCTAATCTGATCGTGGAGAAGAGTTGATGTTGATCTGATGTTAAAGGAAATTAATCTGTTTTTTAATGTTAAATGAAAGAAGCAGGGGAGAAAAATTCAGGTTCCACCGAGATTTGAACTCGGATCGCTGGATTCAGAGTCCAGAGTGCTAACCATTACACCATGGAACCGCTGCTCCACACGAAAATACTCACACTCCTTCAAGACACGTCACAGAACAGGGTGTGCCATAAGTGGTGGAATTACACACTCAAGTCATGTTGTTTGTCATGTGAGAAAATGATGCGGTGAAATGAACTTCATCAATTTGAAAAAAGTCTGTAGAGTTGGATATCAACCATCTTTACTAGTTGGATGTCAATATACATTAATAAAGTCACAGGACTAATGTCACTTCTCTCTTTTCCTTTCTTTTCCCTTTGCTTTGGGCTCTGCTGTGTTTATTATGCTCATGTAGCAAAGAGTGCACTTCACCTCCACACAGTTGTTATCTGAAGAGCTTTAATTAATAAAAACAACATGTTAACACTCAGTTGCAAGAACAAACTCATGAACACGTCTCCTGGGCAAACTGAACTAAGTCAGATTGTTTTAAGTTCTCTTATCGGTGCCTTCTTGGTCTTTTTGGCCACTTTTGTTGACGCAGGTTTCCTCTGAGGCTGGTTCTTGGTAGGTTTGGGTGCTTTGGCTTTGGGCTTGGCGGGTCTAGCTTTGACTCCCTTGGGCTTCAGGAGACTGGGTTTGGGTTTCTTCACTTTTGCAGCTCTGGCTGCCACGACGACCTGCTGGTGTGGGGGAGGGCTGCTTCCTGGGCACGACAGGAAGACCTGGACGTCCCTGACCTTCTGACCCCTGAGCTCAGGAGGGTGACCGCAGGTGGCCTTCACCTCCAAACTCACATTCTCCATCCACCTGAGGCACCGATACAAAGAGACAGAGGGAGACATGGGGTCAAATAATTATAGTGAGTAGAACAGCAGTTAGCTCTGTTGGTTTTTATGCTCCCCTGATCCCTGTAGCAACTCTCCTGTTAGATTCAATCTGCTGCCTCAGAGCCGGTTGTGCCATATCTTTGCCGAAAGTGGCACTGGTATGTCAAACGAGAACGAGCCCACATTTGCTGCATTGCATCTCTCGGCTCACAGTGGTGGTGACTCTGCCCCATTTATACCTAAAGTGGCCCAATGCTGTTTTTGTATAACCAGGCCACATTTTGCTGGATCATACATGGACCAAGTTTGCTTGACTCAACCAGATTATCCCTCATTGACTGAGCCAGATCTTTGCCAAAGGTGGCCCAAATTTGTTTTGTGCTATTTAGGCCATTTTCACCAGTTAAAAAGTGGCCCACTCTATAAAACATGTTACCACTACAGGCTCAAGTGCAGCATCATTTCCTGAAGTGGCCCACATCCGTATGTTATCTGTGACGTGGATCGCTCTACCAGTTGTGCCACCCCGCTGCAGTGACTAAAAAAAACATTTACTCACTTAATTTACCATTAAACAACTCAACACATATTTATAAGAGACTCTGCACTGACCTGCGCAGCGGCAGTAGAGCACAGTCACACATCAGGGGGTTGTCCTGCAGGTCGACCACCTCCAGCCCAGTGAGCGGCTTCAGCTCAGGAAGCTCCTCCAGCTGGTTTCCTCTTAAAGTCAGAGCCCTCAGCGCGGCGCCCAGCCCCACCAGAGCGTCCTGGGACATCTGGACCACGACACAGTTTAGAGAGCCGATCAACGATAAGTCCTGCTTTTTCAGCTGTTAGCATAAATATGGCTCCAGTGTTGTGGCTATTATTAATATATTTGTTTAAGTTAAAAAACTAAGAATTTTTTTAAGGTAAAAGTAAAATAAAGTGTATTCAGAGATTGGAAAGACACAGACATGAAGCTAAGGACACTTGGGATTGAATGTTATGGTGTCTTGTACCTTCTCCAAGCCCATCTCATCCATGTAAAGCCTCTTCAGACTCTGGGACATTGGCCGGAACACGTTCGGTCCCACCCAGCGAATCGGGTTGCGAGATAAGTTGAGCTCCTCCAGATTAGGGACCTCGGACAGAGCGCTGGTTGGCACCTCTGTCAGCTGATTTGAGTCCAGGTGGAGTGTAGCTAGGAAGGCGGAGTCCAGAGCACCCTTGGCAATGGCAGTAATGGTGTTATTGGTCAAGTAAAGTTCCTGCAGCTTAGGGGTCACTGAAGACAGCAAACCAGTGGGCTCGAGTTTAGAGATGGCATTTCGTTCCAGGTGTAACACAATCAGACTCGGTAACAGTCTCACTGCTACAAGAGAAACACAAAGAGACAGACAATATCCTCATTTGAGCTTCCAGCGTTTATCTACCATGTAATTCTTGATTTGACAAACCACTGACCTGATCCAGGGAACTGTGCCAGGCGGTTCCCCTCCAGGTAAAGGTAGGTCAGCTCGGGGGCTCCAGCGAAGGCTCCAGGGTCCAAGGATGTGAGGCCATTGTCAGACAGATACAAATAAAACAGTTTCTTCATCCCCCGAAAGGCGCCGCTCTCGATCTCGTGGATTTTGCAGAGATCCAGGTGAAGGGAAACGACTTGGCTGGAGCCGGGGAAGCTGTTGGCAGGAAGGTAGTGGAAGTGGTTGCTGCGGAGGTCGAGCAGCTGCGTCTTGGCGGGGAAGCCTCTCGGGACTTTGGTGTGACCCTGACCCTCACATGTGGCATGCTGGGATTCAATCTGGCAAAGGTGCATGGAACATAAGAACAACAAAGATTTCAGATATTTTACCTGAAACTGGATTTCTTTGGGCACTTGGGGGCAGAGAGTTGTGATTTGCACTCACATCACAGTCGCAGTTGGCTGGACACTTGGAGGTCTGCTTGGGCTTGGCTGTGGGCGGAGAGCTTCCTGTGCTGTCACTCTCCTCCTCAAACTCGTCCTTCAGCATCTCTGCCCGGCTGCGGCAGCGCAGAACCAGAAGAGCCACCGCCTGCAGCGGCTCGTCTGAGAGGTGAGGAGGTCCGGCACAAGCTCCCAGCAGCTTCACACCCCCAACACGCGCCCACTGCTTCAGGGGCCGCATGTAGCAGTTACAGTAGATTGGGTTGCCTTCAGGAAAATTGATGATCAGGATGTGTTAAAGATGTTAAAGCATGTTCGTCCCTACATTTCTTGATTAAGATTTCATGTCAGGATGTAATGAAAAGCATGATTTGTGTTAATGAAAAATGTCTGAACACAGTTGTACCAGTCAGGTTGAGGCTGCCCAGCTTCTTCGGGCCTGACAGCGGCTCCAAGTTACGCAGCTGATTGTGGCTGAGGTCCAAGTGGGAGAGGAGGGGGACGCGGGACAAAGCCTGGTCGGACAGGTCCTGCAGGGACATGTGGTTCAGGTAGAGATGTGTGAGCTTTGCCATGGAGACGGATTCTTCCCCGAGGTAAGTCATGGGGTTGTGGCTCATGTCCAGACGCTTGACCTCGCTGAGTCTTTACAGGGGGAAGAGAGAAAGGTAAAAACCAGAGGGACACATTCGCCCTTTGACAAATCAATGCTGTTGGGTATTTCATTATGTGTCATTTCTTTCTTTCACTCTCTTAAATGGAGTGTTAAGTTCTCTGTTACTGGACTTATTGGTACTAATAACCAAAACCAAACATTTAGAACAAAATAAAACAATTATTTAAGTTCATGGGCCTTTATAAGCGATATCAAGGCCGGATTACCAACCAGGCAAAGCAAAATGCTGTCGCAAGGTAAAGTTTCGTACACATTGAACATAACAATCCTTCAGACTGTCCCACCTGGTCATTGTCTGAGTGGGAAAGAACTGCAGCTCATTGTGGTCCAGGCTGAGGCGGCTGAGGGTGAACAGGCCAGCGAACGCCTCGGGGGCCAAGTTGTTCAGGGAGTTGTGACTCAGACGAAGCCACTTGATGTTGAGCAGGCCCTAGAAGAGAAGCACTGTGGGATCATGTTGCTCTACTAACCGTGAAAACCGTGTTTGTGATGGTAAAATAAGCACCAGTGTGAGTACCTGGAAGGCCATGTTGGGGATGTACACCAGCTGGTTGTGGGTGAGGGCCAGCAGGTTGAGGAAGCCGAGCTGTGTGAAGGCTCCAGGCTGAATCTCCTCAATTCGGTTATGGTCCAGATGCAGCTCCTTCAGGGACGAGAGGCCATCGAAAGACTCCTGCAACAATCAGATCCAAATGAGAGAAGCTCTCAGCTTTATCGTTTTGCTAAGATAATGTCAGACATGCAGTTTTTCACAGTGTCAGTCTTGTTCTGTCACCTGGTAAAGGATGTCAATTTTATTGAAGGCCAGGTTCAGGGAGACCACGCGGCCCAGGGTCCGGAAAGCTCCTTCTTTCACCTTGATGATGTTGCAGCGCTGCAGGTTGAGGTGGGTGAGGTAGGGTGTGAGCACAAACGCGCCCCTGGGCAGCACCTGCAGGTTGTTATTCTTCAGGTCGAGTTTCAATGTAATCTGTGAGGGAGACGCAGCTGAATGGAGGATGTATCGGAGACAGAGGTGGAAACCATTCTTCTCTGAGAGAGGTACGTATGAAGGGCATTTCATAAAAAGTTAATAAAGTCATTCACCAGCTTCTGCTTGGATGGGTAAAGATTTAAATATAAGAAACATTTGAAATCTTCCTCAAAAAGCCGTGTGGAGTGAAAAGGAGGCACTGCACTTTACTTCTGAATTCCTCACCTCGTCTATAGTTGGGGGAACCGTTGTTAGGTTCTTGCCAACGCAGGCGACCGTGAGTTTGGCTCCGTCACAGCTGCAAACCCTGGGACATTTCCCTGCTTCAGTGGGTAAACTCTGTGCTAAAACCAGCAGGACGATGGCAGCAGAGAAGAAACGCATCTGTGCCAGGAAAATACAAACCTCACAAGTTAAAATGGATGTTGTACTGTTCAAACTACAATTTACTAACGTTACTTTTAAAAACTCATCCTTGAATTTGACACTGGCTTTGTTTATACACTCAAAATTCCCCAAATAAATGGTTGTATAAATGAAAACATGTAGGATAACACTGGATCTGTACTCTATACTCAATATCTCAAGAACCACAAGTGTCAGCTCTTCTGGTGAAAAACCATGTCACGACAGTTACATTAAAACACACACACACACACACACACACTTTACCTTCCAGCAGAACGTCACAGCCGCAGCTCGGTAGGATTATATGTGAATCGGTCAGTTTACCCTCCAGTTATCCACCAGTGACTGTTTCAACTTCACTCGGTGTGTCCAGTGCTTCGGTTGCATGAGGCAAACAAACGAGGCTCTGAAAGATTCTTCAGCGGTGACCCCTGATCCCTGTGCCCCCCCCCACTGCAAATTAACACCTTGGCTTTACATTTTCTCTCCAGTTAGAGGCAGAATCCCTGGGGGGAGGCGACTGCACTGCATTTGTAAATTTAAGACATTTAACGGACTATTCTTGGTTTGTGCGTCGGTGCTTTTCACATCTTTGGCTTCCAGACATTTCTTCTTCAAAGCTCACCTTTACTTTTGTAATAAAAAAATATAATAAACTAGAACACGTCTCCGCCCAGGTCCAACAATCCTCTTTAGTTCAATCAAGCATGCATGATTTTCATTATCAAGAATGAATGATTCCCTGGGAAATCAGTGAAAAGTGGAAAATAAAAAACTCCTGTTTGCACCCCCCCGATCCAGATCTGCACCACAATGTAAATTGTGTAATCCTTCACACACTCAAACAAACCAAATGACGGACAGAGGAGAAAACACAACCTGCCTGGTCGAGGTTATTACAAATTCTACGCAGTTAATAATGTACACAGACATCAAGCATTCAAAAAAAGTTTTATTTTGAAACAACTCCCAACAACTCAGCCTCATTCAAGGCAGAAGAAACTTTTAAAGCCATCTAATCCCTTTTGATGGTTAAAGTTACTTTTACAGTCTTATTTCTATATTCACCACTCAATAGATATTTAATAATACCATTGTTTGTACATATTTCTATCGAATTTCAAAATCATTTGATATATATATATATAAAAAACAGCCCAGTGAAGGTAGATATGAAATAGAAAATGTACAACGGCTGATGCTTCAAGTCCAGATCAATCCAGCGCAGAACGTTTTTAGTTCGCAGTAAAGTCAAATGTGCTTCAGTCACGTGTCACAAACCAGGACACGGCACACAGACGTTAGATTAGCCTCCTCTTCTTCACCAGAAAACAAAGGGAGCGTGAAGCCCAGGTTGTCGCTGCTGTCCTGTGGTTATACGAGGATACTTGAAGTACTTCAATGCCATATGAGTGTCCTCGAAGGGTGAGCTGATGAAGAACAAGTGGAGTCTTCTTCACATGTGCTGCTCTGCATCAGATTGGGATCCATCATGTCAAAGTTCAGTCCGTGAATGAATGCGTGTGTGTGTGCGTCCTCAATCCTCAGCCCCGACTCTATGCAGTGTTGATTGGAGGCCATTTCTTGCATTGCCACATGAGTCCAGGACTTTGTCGTTTCTGTGAATGATAAACACACAATGAATTAAAGGGTTCAGTGTGTAAGATTTAGATGAAAGGATCTATTGGCAGAAGCTGAAGCTATGATTTGTTGTTGTCTTTACCCTAGAATGGGCCTTTTATATTTAAATACTTTATATTTACATCAGGAGTGGATCCTCTCTCTGGAGGCAGCCATGTTTGTTTTTAGAGTAGCCCAAACTGGAGGGTGAGGTGAGGGGTATTCAGCTGCAACATGCAACTTCACCACTAGATGTCACTAAACACTAAACCATTACCTTATTTTTCTAATAGTTACAGAGACTTCAACATTGTTAACAAACCTATTCAACCACCACAGTGTTTCCACCACCGACACCATGTGCACCAAGTGTAAGAAACATTCGTGTTTGTGCTTCTCTCCTAATGATGGAATGAATAATCCTGGCATTTGGTACCTGCAAGCTGCTTCCTGATTGGCTCATTCGTTCACGTCCTTACCGGGACATGAAGGCCTCGAGGATGGCCACGTTCTCTTTGGGGAAGTAGTCCTGTCGGACGACGTGCTCCAAGGTGTGGAGGTGGCCGGGAACCACGAGCACAGGCTTCACTTTGTCCTCACTCTGCGCAGCCGAGTCCACAGGAACAAGAGGAAGCACCGATGGGGGAGGTCAGGAAACAGATGTTAAAAAGCAAAGGAAAATGTAATGAAACAAAAGTGAGGAATAAATGTTAAAATACAGCGTACCTTGATAAGTCCAAGCAGCACTAACAGAGATGACACAAAGCTGTAGCCTTGGAAGGAAGGAGTGGAGAACGCTTTCTTCATAAGAGCATCTGGGACGAAACAGATCGAGTTACACACAAACGTATAAAAAAATCATATTCATCTATACATAGACACAGAAGGCAGAAATTCATATGTCACACTGATCAGTCACACACGTTACAGTGGGTAAAGTGTCTCACCGATACTGTCCAGCACTGCGTTCTTAACGTCATTATTCTCCTCCTTGTACACAGACGCTATCTTGAGGAAAGCTTCAGCTGTTTTTGTTGCATCGCTAACATCCACCTACAGAGAAAAGAAGATTAATTCCTGTATCACCAAGATTATTTTTATTCTTAACATCCAAACCCTAAACCCTGGTGTTGATGGGTTTGTGGAATCATCCCTGTGTTTACCTGCTGCTCGATCAGCAACGCTCTCTTGGCCCCCAGTTTGAGCAGTTTGTCCGGTGACGGAAAGCTGAGGAAGGACGACACATCCGGGGGCCGAGGCGCCGACACAGGAGTAGACAGCTTAGAACGACAGGGGAGAGAAAAGAAAGTCACACAAACAACCACATGTACTTTGAATCGGCTGATACAGAAAGTCCAGGCATCACAATCTCAATTATTATGCTCAACAGATTTAACTTTATGTATCAGGTGGAATTTCCAACTTGACTCAACACATGTTTGTGCAAACAATCATTATGCCTGATGAGGTTATTATCTTACCTTGTTGTCAATGCTTTCCTCTTCCTCCTCCTCCTCTTCTTCCTCTAATTCCTCCTCATCCACTTCCTCATCATCGTCGTCATCCTTCTCCTCATCGTCATCTTCGTCCTTGTCGTCATCGTCTTGGTCACCCTCGTCGTCACTGAGGCAAATAAAAAAAATCACAGCTCATTAGTGAGGTTTTACGCTGGAACACAACTCCTGAAGCACAGGGAAGGTTGTGGTGGAGCAAAGACACGTGAGACTAACTGATCTGTCCTGCCAGTCCTCCACACGAGGACAGAGAGGTGCAGAGACAGGACAGATTGAGTTCATTAACACCACAGAAGCTAAAAAGTCGAACAGGATTACCTGAGGGATCCAAGGAGCTCCCCCATGTTCATATCTTCCATGGTGTCTCTCAGAGCTTTGCAGCCATCCTCTCCGAGACAGTTACCTGAAAATCAAAGAGATCATTTTATACAGCGCAGTCAGATGAGTCAAATTAAAGAATAATAAAAGGTTAATAGCATCTTAATTAAGAGTGCATCATCCA
The DNA here is from genome assembly GCF_009819705.1 of Hippoglossus hippoglossus. NCBI lineage: Eukaryota > Metazoa > Chordata > Actinopteri > Pleuronectiformes > Pleuronectidae > Hippoglossus > Hippoglossus hippoglossus. The sequence goes on from NC_047158.1 coordinate 19,757,890, forward strand.
AATGAATATTTACTAGTGTTGGAAGAGTGTAAACATTTTCAAATGGTTCACACTGTACTGTTATACCACATTTTACCACTGGGTGTCGCACTGAGTACAGGCCGATGGCATAGGCCACTTTTTAATTTGTCATAATGACGAATGTTTCACTGATTCACATAAAATCAAACCGATTTGAGCTCCTACACCAGTTAAGATCGACCCAACTCTGACATAAACAGGCAGATATGTGTAAAGCTAAAATGTTCTTCACAGTTTTGTACCATTTAAGTCCAGTTTCACCAGCTGATCCTTGTTCGTCACTGCTTGTGCCACAGCCAGAGCAGCTTCCTCTGTGATCTCGCAAAAAGACAGATTGAGTTCCTGTAAAAGGAAACAAAAAGGGAAGAATATAAAAGAAACATAGAGAACAAGATGAGGACATGTACGTGTAGTTTGGCTTCTTCTGCCAACACATGATTGTTCCGAGGGTCAGTGACAGCCCAGTTCTGAAGCACTCCCTCACCTTGAGGATTGGAAGTCCCTCTGATACGGTTTCTGCGATCGCTGCGGCCCCCGCCGGCCGCACCAGGCAGTCTCCAAAGTTTATCACCTGGATACTGCGGAGGTGTTTCAGGGCCTGTGAAGGACACAGACATTAACTGCTACAGCCTCACATACATCAAACCTTAAGAAGATCAATATTTGTCGAAGCAAGAATGATCGAGACGGATAAAGTGGTGGATGATCTTTCTAAAACTTATTCTGCCTATTTCCTAGTGTGGAGGACAACAAGCCACAGTATGTAAATGTTGGCGATCTCATTCACCAGCAGTCATGGTAGTAATCCCAGTGGTCTCTGTACCTGAGCCATGGCGATAGCCCCCTTCTCAGTGAAGGTGTTGTCGTTGAGGTTGAGGATGCGGAGTCCTGCGTTGTGTTGCATGGCTGTGGCCAGGGCCGTCACTCCTGGGTGATTGATGCCGTTCTGGGGCATGTGAACCTCCTCCATGCTGCCCATCAACTGGGAACAAAAGTGTCAGTTGTAAGATTACTGTGCCAACAGTCACACAGCAGCTCTACACAGAGAAAGGCAGAAGCTGACAATAACAACTTTTAACATCTCTGAAGAAGAACAATGGTCAAGCAGTATAAATAACTGTCTGACAATATGAGCTGTGGTGGAAGCTCATCCATGGGTTGAAAGCTTCTTCTGATGGAATAAAAAAATGTAGCCTGACATGTGGTATTTTATGTTTTCCCAGATCGCTCTGTCAGTTTACAAGTAAAGTGTTCAAAAAGTCAAGAAGTAGTTACATCTGTACCTGGAAAGCTTGAGCGAGGGCAGTGGCTCCATCGTTCTCCAGCCGGTTCCTCCCAGCAACAAACACCTTCAGGCTGAGGGGGGTGCCGTCAGCACTGGATTTTTTATGACACTGGATCAATGAGGCAGCCAAGATCTGAGGAATCCAGAAAAAGATGCGTTCAGCGTCCAACTTTGTATCTTCATCCCTTATGTTAATTTTTACAGCTAATGATGACAAATGACGTCCTTGTGACTTCCTACCTTCCCCCCTCCGATGCCCATGCCACAGTTATTGAGCCGTAGCTCCTGCAGTGTGTAGCAGGCGGTGCTTTTAAGCAAATTCTCGATGCCCTTCACCCCATCCGGCCCAAAGGCATTGTCACTGAGGTCTAAAACAGTCAGCCTGGCGCCTGCCAGCATCAGAGCGTCACCAAGTGAATTCTACAGAACGAGGGAAAGGGACAACATGAACGTCAGGTACGTCAGGCGGCGGATCACAACAAAGCTCCCACTGGGCTGCAAGTTACAGATATGTAATAACTCAGGAGATGGAAAGTGTTCAACACAGCAACAGGCTCTGGAAGCTTCAACTTGCTTTGACAGCAATGTAGTGGAACAAGTGCTTTACCAGGGCAGGAGGGATCTCACAGCGCAGACGACCTGTGAACATGTCACTCCAGTAACAGCGCTGAAGGACAGAGATTAAAAACAGTGTCAGTGTCGACCAAGAGACAATCGGGAACATATTCCATAAAAAAAAAGCCACATCAACACTAATCATATTCAATCAAGTGGAGATTGTGTAAGTGAATTAAATATCTAAGTATAATATCGAAAACAAATAGATAAGATCTGAAGGGTCTGGACAAAAAAAAAGATCTTTTAGTTTAAACATTTTTAATGTCACTTTGGATTTCAGAGAATAATGAAGGGCAGCGTAACTGTGTATTAACTATGTTTATATTTACAGAACACAGTTAATGTTTTCTATATAAATCACAAATTGACTTGGTATTGATAGATGAACTTGACTGTGAGATTCAAAACGAGACAGTTAAGACTTCACACCTGGAACTGGCTCTTTGTCTCCAGGGCCTTGGCGATGGCCTGTGCAGCCTCCACCCCGAACGTGTTTCCCTCCAACCTCAGGGCCTGTAGACCCTCAAACTCCTGGATCTCCTTCACTATCTCCTCCACTGGAGAGGATGGAAACAGGGCGAGCGGATCAATGTCAAGTTTTGGATTTCGATCACATGTTCTTGTTCACAGCAAATCGACACCGACAGCTGACACTCACCTGACTGGGCGTCATCCAGCTTCCTCCCCTGGCCTTTGTAGCTCAGCTCTCCGTCCTCCACTCCGGCCTTGGCCAGAGAGTCGGCCAACTGTGCAACAATGTCTGACGCCATCTGGACACACGAGGAAGAAACATATGTTTTACTATTTATTCTGCGTTGAAATAATCTTTGTTCAGTTCTGCTGAAGGACAGAGCTGCCCCACTAAATCCCAATAATAATAACCTCACCCGTGTGAGATTTCAGATTTTAAAAAGGTCCAGTGTGTAAGATTTAGGTGAAAGGGATCTATTGACAGAAATTGAATATGAAATAATCCTAGTGATGTTTTTACTTGTGCGTTTTATACAAATTGTTGTTTACATTACCCTCAAATGGGCCTTTTATATTTAAATACTTAATATTTACATCGGGAGCGGGTCCTCTCTACGGAGGCCGCCATGTTTTTTTGTTTACAGTAACGCAGACTGGAGGGTGAGGTGAGGGGTATTCAGCTGCAACACGCAACTTCACCACTAGATGTCACTAAATTCTACACACTGCCCCTTTAAATAGTTTTCTTGCAACTCTCTGTGTTATTCTTCTTCCCTGTTCAGCACCTTGAATCTACTGAAGTGAATGAAAGGCCATTATTACTTATACACAACATTAGTCTCAGCTCATGTACGTGTTTTAATCCATGTTGTTTGTTAGTTTATCTGGATCCTGAGCCTGAATAATAAACGTCATCATGTCGACAGAGAATAAAAGATATTAAAAACAGTTATCTTTCGGTTTTACAGGTGGAGGCCGTCACGCAGGGGGGGGTTCGAACCTGCACCCAGCGGAGGGTGCGTGTTGTTCTAGTTGCTCCACAGTGTAACACTGGATTTACCCTCGTCAGCAGCAGTTAGCATTAGCCACGAGCGCTCCTGACATTATCCTGCACCTTTAACAGCGTGACGCCTCCGGTCATCACACACAACAGCAGCTACACGCGACACGGGGCCTGGAACCTAAAACCCCCCCGTTAGTCCCGGGGGGCACCGGGCGTTACACGTGACAGCCCGCTAGCTAGCGCGGGCAACATGACACGGAGCGTGGCCGAGCTCTCGGCCTCTCCGCTCGGTCCACGGTGAACCGCCGCCCCGCTGTTAGCATTAGCTCCCGCTGCGCCGTTAAAGGTGGTTAAACAGAGACACGGTGCGTTGATTAGTCTGATCCCGACGGACGGAACCACCGACGTTACCTGAGCTTCTGTCCGGTCTCACGCTCCCGCTCGTCCCCGACGTTCAAACACCGAAGCAGCGGCTCACTGCCCCGAGCTGACGAGCCCACCGCGGGGGGACAAGGGAGCTGTAGTCCGGGGAGACTACAACGGTGCGTTCACGGGCCTGCTGCTGCTTCTTCTGTGGGAATTTACAGACTTCCCTAGAAACGCGCTGTGGTTGATAACAGTAATTTCACTGGGTTTATATTTGAGTTAAACAAATATATATCAAGACTCTACAACTTATAGAAAAATCAACAAAACAGTGCAAATTTACGATGAAAATCATTTTATATCTCCTTTATATTTATGCTATATATAATTTGTTTCCAATATGTATGTATGTACTGTTTTATTTTTTGCTAAATCTGTATTTATTTATCAACAGTTTATTTAACTGTAGTGTGTTGCAGCTTGTAATACAACAATAATATAACGCTAATAATAATAATGTTATTATTTGTCTATTCTATTTGGTGAATGGGTCTTAATTTTAATTCTTTTTAAAGTTTTCTACAACATTTTTTAAAAGTATTATTTATTTGTTGATGCACTAAATGTAAACATGATTTATTCAGTTTAGTTTATTTAGTTGTTTATCAATAGGGTATTTGTATTGTTACAGAGGATACCTCTTTATGGATGCTATTGTTGACACACAACAATAATAATAATGTATTTTAATCAAATATATTTCAATTTAATTGATTTCGTTCACGTGTTTATTATTATTTTTAATTATAACTCTGTTTGTTTATGAATGGGGGGTGGGGGGGTTGTGTTGTCAGTGAGGATGAGAAGTGCTTAGTTCCCATAACAGTCGGTGTCAGACAAAGTTCAGTTTGTGTTTGAACCTGAACTCACTGTAGGTGGAGTTGATCTGTGCCTGTCAGACCTCACTCAGGGTGTAAAGTTCTCCCACAGTATGGACATACATTAAACCTGCAGGACTCTGCGCCTGTCAGACCTGACTCCGGGCTGCAGGTCCGCCTCTTAAAGGGCCAGTGTAGATATTTGTGGACTGGAGCGGTTGCTGAGAATCGAAACTTAAACTCACTCTGGTCCTGTCGCTTCACTTCCTTCCTGTGTTTGTCAGCTCGGCTCTAACTTCTCTCTGTCCTCGTCTTTTCCTCCTCGCACTGTGCACGAAGCTGCTCTGAACGTCCCGGCTCCATGGTTCCTCCTCTTCCTCAGGTAGGTGTGTTTGAAAGCGGCCCGGTCCGGGGGGAGACGTGCGGGGTCAGGGGCTGCAGAGCTCAGCCCTGGATGGTCCTGAGGCCCCGTCCCTGTCCTGGAGGGTTGATTATTATGTGACACAGAGGTTGTTGTTGTTTTCTTGTTTTCTTCTTCAGGAGGAATCTTCTGTCAACATGTCTTCAGTGTGTGTTACTCATCTACTTGTGCTCTTTAATCTTCCTCCTCCTCCTCCTCCTCCCAGTGAACCAGCATGGACCCTGACAGACACAACCGCAGGCAGGAGATAAGCAAGGCACTGACGTTTATACAGTGAGTTTCTTTCATCATTTTCATTTCAGCCTCAGTGAAAGTGAAACCAGCCTAAAGATAAAAACAAAACGTGTGTAAATATATGTATAATATGTCAATATGTGCTTTATTTCATCATCACTCATTAAAGTAAATAGAGTTTGCTAAGTAAATACATTTTTATTTTTAATTGCCTCTTTATGGATGCTAGTGCACATAACAACACCAATAATAATAATAATAATAATAATAAATTCTATGTCGGTCTCCTTTATTCTAATTTGGTGAATGGGTCTTGATTTGGAAAGTGAAACCGGCCTAAAAATAAACGAAAAACATATATGTCCTCATTCATTAAAGTAAATAAAAAAATAATTTTAGTTATTGCATACACAATAATAATTTCTACTCTATGTCTTTTTGGGAAGGACTCCTTCTAATTTGGTAAATGGGTCTTCTTTTGCTCCAACGTTTAAAAAAAGTATTTTAATTAGTTTGTTTGTGTATCCAAGAGATTTACTTGTGTTGAAAATTATAATAATAATAATTCCTTCAATGTCCATGTCTTTTTGGGGAAGGATTTCTTTGTCCTTTCAGTTTGGTGAATGAGTCTTTATTTCTAAAGTGAAACTAGGCTTTTTCGGTAATGACTCATATCTTTGGTAACTCTGCCGTGTCACCTCCACCTCTAAGCATCGTTCCCTCTCTCGTTGAAGGTCTTCCTTGGCTTATCCCGAGCCTGAGGGCTACCAGGTACTGGCTGTCATCATCACACACATTGTCATGTCTGTCTCCTGACTTCCTCCCTTTGCTCTCTGTCTTTCAAGCATTTTATCACTAAAAGTATCTCGGTCACAACTTGTCGCTGAACTCTTCCCAGTGTGCTCTCTGTTGTGTCTCTCCATGAAACTCACTTCATGTTTACCACAAAGTGTAGACACTTATATCTTTGTCCTTATCCTTCCCCACATAAATTCGTAATATTATGAGAATAAAGACATCATTCTAGGCTACGTGTCATTTTAGAGTGGGAATATCAGAAGACCAGTCGTTTAAAATGAGGAATATTCAGTGTCTTGTGGAGTTATACTGCAGTATAAGTTTCACAGAGGATATTTTGAAGAAATAAACACACGGATATGGAGAAGGTTGCCTCCAGGCTGTTTGTCTGAGCCAGTTCAGACTGGTTCTGTAGACGCAGTTTGAGACAGAAATCAAAACACCGAAAACTGATTTACATATGTTTCCTTTGGAGATAGAGCAGACATACATTCAGTTCTTTGGAGAGTAAATAAGTGATTAAAAGGTCATAAAGGTTTAAGGTCATAAAAGTTCGGATCGTAAACAGTTCAGGTCATAAAAGTATTTAGACAGGTCTGCAAAAACTTACTTTTCAACTACAAAATAGGTTTCTACCACACTTAATTATTTTTCCACTACATTATTCAAACAGACTTCGTAGTTTCTCCAGAAGCAATGAGATTAGAAATCAAGATAACGGCGTCAGAAAGAATGAAAATATCTTTTTGTTTTAACGATATAAGGTAAAGAACATATTCCTTCTTTCATTTTCCTCCCTCCAGGACTTCCTGACCCAGTTGGTGTGCAACCTGCTCCATGAGGGCAACACCTGGTTCAGAGATGGAGAGTGGGCGGAGGCGATGAAAGAGTTCAGCGAAGGCCTGAACGTCTCGTGCTACGCCACAGGAGAGGACATCCCGATCCCCGAAGCTTTGCTGCAGAGCCTGTATGTCAACCGGGCGGCCGCTTACCACAGAATGGTGAGATACATTCAGCATCAGGGCGACTCCTCCACACTCCTCCACACAGGATGTCTGAGTTTATCTTTGGTTCATTTAGCTGATGTCCATGAAAGCAAGTATGTATTTCAGTTCACTGGAGCTTGGAAAACTAGAACTTTCACCTGGAACAGTTATGAGCAGTCTCCAAAGTACCGAATGACAAATACATTTAGAAATAAAAGTGGGAGTAACACGGCAACAAATGACCCCTCTGATTTACCACCTGGAAAAGAATGTGACCAGCACTAAATCATCTGGACGTGTTTATCAGCAGCACAAGGCCACTGAGCGTAAACCTGCATACCGAGCAAACACTCCTCGCATTATCTGTCTCGACCGAATGCACCGATTCCCTTGTAGAATTCAAATAACATGCATGTACTTTATTTCCCTGCCTGTCGTTTGATCTATTTTCACATCCGTGTTCTCCACAGGGGGAGTTTGATCGAGGCGTGACGGACTGCGACAGCGCCCTACTGTTGTGTAAGGAAAGCAGCAGGGCCCTGTACAGGAAGGCACTGTGTCTGAAGGGGCTTGGGAAATACAAAGAGGCCTACAGCTGCACCACGGACTGTCTGCTCATCTCTCGTCTGGTAAAAGAGAGGGAGAAGTGGGAACTAAATGTAATAGGAGAGAGCTGGTGGTCGTAATGGAGGGAAGTTGGTTGGAGGATGAACTCATCCTTTGGCCTTGGAAATATGTGAATTCATGTGATCGTGTTTGACTCTCAACAGGATAAAGATGTGAACGAGCTGGCTCAGGAACTCACCGCCCACCTGGGACTAAAAAACCGAAAACCCTACATCAGCGCAAAGGTTAGTAAAATTATTATTATTTAGTTCTGTTCACTGAGGAATCCGAGGCAAGGCAAGTCAATTCATTCATGTTCCTGAATTCACTTTGTTCTTTTATCTCTATTATTGTTACTATTATTATTACCATTATTATTTAAGTGCTTCCTTTTGCATTGCAACCATTTGTTTTCTTGTGCAGCGTCTTGTTGAAAAGTGCTTTATAAATAAAGTTATTAGAATGAAATTTAACACACAGAGTAAGAGACTGGTATCATCCACAGATATTAAAGAAACAGCTACTGTGAAGAAACACAATTTCTTCTTTCTCACACGATATGTTCATGTGGACATGGTGCAGATATCCAGTTTCTTGTCTCCTCTCAGTTTGCTTTGTGTCTCACATCCCGTTTGTTTCCTTGTCTTTCTTAGGAACACAAACTTGTTGTTGGTGTCGCTAATGGCAACACGACTGCTGAAATCACCAAGGCAAGTTCCACACGCTCTCTAACGCTCACCACCATACTTCATAAAATACACAAGACATTATTCCAGTTTCAAGTGTCGTATATTTAAGCAGCAGTGATGTTGAAGATGATGATGAAGGAATCTCCGCGGACACCGTTCTTGTTTGTATAATAAGGTTTATTACACAGAGGTTACAGGTCAGGACAGGTACCTAGGTATACCTGGAGACGTTCTCGGCCAATGCAGAAGTCTACCTCGCCGGTGCCGGACAAGCCTTCATATAGGGAAGTTGTTTCCGCCCAGGAAATAAGATAAAATGACGTCATACATAGGGGCCTCTAATACAAAACATGCTTCCTACTTAAAGATGGAAATCCCTCTATCTAACAGGTCAAAGAGAGTTTCTCCAGGTCACAGAGAACTTAACGAGTATCATATCGAATAATAATTAGATTCATCTGAGAGTCAGGAAACGAGGGGCCCCCTAATCATGAACATGTCATTAACAATCTATGTTAGCTGAATATACCACACAAGCAACATCTCAGATAGTTTTTTTTTTCCTTCTCACCTCCAGGTGTCTTTTGGGGATTTAAGCGATGGTGTGAATCCTCTCCGTGGTCTTGCACCAGGTGTGAAAACTTGCCTCTGACTTTATTTGGATACATCCACTCTGCTTCTTGCTTTTTCATTTGAAAACGTTGATCCGGAGTCGTGAGGAGAATCTGGAGCATAGTTTTTCAAACAAAAACAGAGCCGTATGAACAATACAGGCAAAGTGCATGTGTCCACATTTGTTTTCATAATAAAGTTCTTAAAAATGTGTTCAAGATCAATTACAGGTGTGATCTAAATGAATTATTCTCTGCTTCAGTCTGTTTTCCCAGCATGCCTCTGTCCACCGTTCCCTCCATGTTTCCCAGCTTCCTCCAACCTGTCGTCCCCTCAATGCCTGACAGGGTTGAGACGGATACGGTGGAGGACTCCGAGCTGATTGGAGACGACTTGGACAGTCTGCTCGACGGCTTCTCCCCCGAACAGGAGGTAACTGAGGTAAAGATCTGTGCGTTTTCAGACAGATAACGTGGTAAAGAGTTGATCCTGGTAAAACCTTTGCTGCGATGGGAAGGAGCTGCGTTTGCTTGTTACATTGGGTACATGGAAAAAACTATTTTTTGTTTTTCAGACAAGTATCCAGGCAGCATACTCGGTTTCCAGCAGGATGCCAACTTCCACACACTCAGTTCCTTCGGCCCTGCCTGCCCCGACACCCCGGCTGCCCCCGGCCTTCTTCAACTCGGCCGTCAGCCAACTCAAAGCCCTGGATTCATTTTCAGGCGGTGGGCACAGCACTACGTCCGCAGAACTGGACACCCTGGACACCCTCTTGACCTCTCAGGCTCTGTATGCCTTGGACGACTTCTCTGGAGTTGGTGTTGCAGGTGTTGCAAATTCAGGGGTCACCTCCCCTGCTCTACAAACCCTGAATGGCCTTGATTCCCTGGATGACTTCTCGGATGCATTGCCCTGTGCTGCTGCTGCTACTGAGGGAGCCAATCTATCCAAAACAGAGCTGGACACGGGGGAAAGGTCCCTTGATGATTTGCTGGATGAACTTGATGACCTGGAGACCGTGTGCGATCCAGTTGCTCGGCGCAATGATGTCCCGACATTTGGTGTGAAAGCTGTGGAGCGGCTCGACTCCCTCGATGTCCTGGACTCCTTCTCCTCAGTGGAAGGAGCTGGGGCGGCTCTGCCAGCAGTCAATGGAAGAACAGGCCTGGACTCGATCTCTGATTTCAGCCTGGCTGGTGATTATGTTTTTCTGGTGACTCATTATATAATTGGCCAAACAAGATGTTAGCAAATAGATACTGGAATTATAAATAGATATAGATACTGAAGGCCCAACAGTCCCCTTATGAAACCACATTCACACTGACTATGTTACAGGTAGAGTTGGAAATTTGAAACCCACACAGTCGATTTACATTTCAAACAAATCCTGTGATCATTTCCTCTTTTTTAGAGATCAAACTGATGTCTGTGCATATTTTAGGCCATTTATCACAGCGTGTACATATAACACATAACTTTCTCTTCCTGCTTCCATGTGTCCCAGGCTCTCACTCTGCTGTCGCTCCATCTCCAAAGAACAACTACATAGTAAGACTGATTGTCTGCCCTGTGTGCCCAGCTGTTTTTTAAATCTGTTTTTAAGAATTAACTGAACTCTTATTTTTTACTTTGGCACCAAAGAAGAGGAAAAGCACAGAACTGGTTTCCTGCTCGAACCCCCTCTCCTCCACCCATGAGTTCCTGCAGGCCTGCTCTGCCTGTTTCCCTCGGGAAGGTACGTGAGCGCCGCGGCTGAATCTGAAACTTTCTGTAACGGAAACAAATTTCCAAGTCACGCTGCTTTTTTTAACAATATGCAAATATTAACTTTATTAAATGACAGAAACATCAACCCCTTCTGTTCCTATGAAATATCTTCATTTCAAACAAACGTATTTGTTTTCAGGTCATGGGATTTACACCTTTGTTCACAAGCCGGATCTGGTTCACGGCTGCAACCGAGACATTCTGCTGTGCAGACGAAAGTCAGCTTCTCCTCCAGAGTGGACCAGAGTGCGGTCGATGCCTCCCTTCACGTCCTTCAAAGGGCGCTTCGTACTCTGCAGGGGTAAGAATCTCCACATCCAACAGTCGGGACAATAATCAGGATCTTCTGTTTGTTTGTACACAGCAAACCAGAAAGTGTTAATTAGATTCAGACATTTAGTGCAGTGCCTGTTCTAAACACGCCAGTACGGATCAGGGAAGAACCCATTAACCTTCTTTGTGATTGGATCATTCAGGAAAGATGTTAACACTAGTTCTGATGAGTCAGGCCACTTACTAACTGCTCAGATTCAAACCGCTGTTAAAGATTAAAGATGGAGCTTTGTCGTAAAGATGATCGATTGACATGCTCGTATTAATGTGAGTAACTTGTGTGTGTTTTCGTGCACGTGCAGAGGTGCAGAACTCAGAATCAGGCATGTGTAAGTACAGAGAACAATGCACGTTTGCCTACAACCAGCTGGAGATCGATGTTTGGACAGAGGAGAGAAAGGGAACGTTGGACAGAAGCCTGCTGTTTGAGAAAGGACCCGTCAAACTGGATCCCATCACCAGCGTCATTCACCTGCTGCAGGAACACAAGGGCACGTTCGTGTTCCTCTGCCAGGTTCGAGCTTTGATACACCGTCTTATTATCATCAGACAAACCTGCTCTCATATCATATCATATCATATCATATCAGTTTGATTTAATTATTTTAATGTTTCTGATATAAAAGCAGGTTTGTCCAATGATATAATATTAAATAATGTAATTGTTTTTATAAATATCGATTTTTACTGTTTTATATTGTTTTGTATTTATTGTAGTTTATTTTATATTGTGTTGTTGTTATTGTTCTATCATTTTTTCACATATTCACATCACCTTTAAATCCCATATGTCTCATACCATTTTACTTCTAACAATAAATAAACAAATGTGGGATGGAAATGTTAAAAGCCTTTATGTAGTCCAACACAAAACATTTGAACATTTAACAATTATATATATATATATGTTGTTGTTATTATTATGCATAATATAATAAAATTATAACATTACAAATTAGATACAGTGAAAATACAGAAATAAATACTTTTAGATCTATTGAAATGTAGAAATAAAGTAATTCCAACAGCAATATTATTCACAATTCTTTAGATTATTGCCAATAATTATGCATTTATTAATTAATAAACTAATTTATGCATTATTAAAACATGAAACTTGTCCACTATTCCAGGCCAGCCTTTGTGGTTATGAATGAATAAGTTGTATTTTGTCCTCCATAAAATGATCAATAGGATTTTTCTTGAATAAATAAAGCTACCATACGCTTCATGTAGACTTCACATAGTGTTTAACATTAACTTAGTAAAAAACTCCGGCCCTGGTTGTGTATTTAATGCTTAAAGTTCTCAGTGTTTTCCTTAAATCTCTGTTACTCACAAATCTGCCTCCTTTTGTAGATTTATTCCTTAAAATTAATTAACTGAGGAAAACATCCTCTTAATCTACAAATGTGTTCTTTGTTCTTTGTCCTGTGCTGTCGTTGATCTCTTTTCTCTGTCGTCTGTTTCTGTCTCTGCAGAAGTGCTTTGACGGTAAACCCAGAATCATCAGTAATCGCTGCAGAGACAACGTCTGCTCCAACCTGGAAGTCCACCACTGCTTTGATGCAAACAAGTGAGTTTGTTTACACCGTGCGTTTACACCTGCGAATTCAATGTTAAACACACACTGAGGTTTTCTTTCTCCCTCTGTGCCCGTCAGGTGCTTGGCATTTGTGTTGAGGACCCACAACGTGAACTACCGAAAGGTCCGTCCGCTGACTGGCCTGCGCCAATTGGATTTATGCTACCAAGCCGTACGGTACGGCTGCGAGAGAGAGGACAGCTGCCACCACGCCCACTCCCTCATCGAGCTCAAGACCTGGAGGGTGCAGCAAAAGACAGGTGCGGAAAAAAAACTTTGACACCAGCATCGGCCCCATTGTGTTATTTGGCCCACTCGCTCGCTCACATACAGCCCCTCCGGAGAATGTCAGGAGATTATCTGGAGTTCAGTGCATGTCTGAAAGAATATAAGTTCCACGTCCATTTTAGTTTACTATATCGATGTTCTATTGTTTTAATATGTCAATCTGCTGCCCTCAAGTGGCCAAGAAGTTCCTGAGTACTGTTTATACTGCATGAGGGTATTTTTTTGTTGACAGTAATACTGTGTAGGTAAAAACCACAGGACAGAAGCAACTTGTCGTGTTTATCTCAATGTGAATGGGAACTAATATTAATGTTAATGTGTGTTTGTGTTATTTCCAGGTATCAGCCCTGATGAGATTGTGAAAGTAGCCACAAAGTTTCACAACAATCAGGAGCAAAACTCAAACTTACAGAAATGGAATAAAGTAAGAAAGCATTTTTATAATTTTTGTAGATTTTTATAAATCATTTGTAATGACACACTGACGTTTACAACATTACGTCCCTCTACTTGTTTGCACCTTAAACTTGAGCCTTTTATATTATTTGTTTTTGCACACGAGTGAAACGAGATGAAAAATGCTGTTAACTGACTTTCACTCTTGTTTGGGTTTTTTTAATCATTTAATTGAATCAGTCTCCTGGAAGTGACGGTATCAAACCTGGAGGAGGAGGAAAGAGTCTGAACATGAAGATCAAGTTGTCGTGCGCTCAGTGCTGGAGGGACGGTCTGATCAGTGAACCAGACAAAAACCTCAAGTACTGCACCGCTAAGGCCCGGCACATGTGAGTCCAAGGGATTTCTCTCCAAGTCTAGGAAATCGTTAACCGTAATCAAAGCCATGTCATATTATCAGATATCCAGTTCATAAAAATATTAAAACAAGCCTTAATGTTGGTTTTGTCATAGATCAAAAAAGACATGTAAGTGTGAACTATCTCTTTTTCTGTCGTCCTCCTGTCCCCTGTCTTTCAGATGGACTAAAGACAGACGGGTGCTGCTGGTCAGATCCTTAATGAGACAAAAATGGGTTCAGGTCCGACCAATGCCGAACAACAAGAACATCCCTCTGCAGTATGAAGTAGGTGTGATTCCTCTGCTCTTTGGCACTTGAAGAGTACAACATGTACTTTTAGACAAGCTCTCGTCATCCATCACACACATTTCTTGTCTTTTTATGGCTGCTGCTCGCTTTGTGTTGTCAGTGAGTGCAGCGTCACTGTTGTGACCTTTGTGATGCGTGTTCCAACTGCACAGAGCTTTGTCTTTGCAGATGTGTGCCCAGATTCTGAAGAAGAAGATCTGTAACTACATCGGGAACTGCAGCTTTGCTCACAGCGAAGAGGAGAGGGAGATCTGGACGTATATGAAGAATAATGACTGTGAGTTACTAAAGTAGAAACTAGGTAATGTGAACGGTGTGAATGTAGCTCTAGAGATCAGATGTTTTCCTTGTGTTCTGCAGTGCAGGACATTCAGCAGGTATATGACACATGGATGAGATCAAATGGCCAAAACCGGCAAGCAGATGGAGCTGCGGTCTCCCAGTCCGTCCCAGAAGAGAAATATATTGCCATGCCGACTGACTTTGCTGAACCCATGGTGAGTTTACAGTTGTTGTTCAGTTCAATAAAGTCATCAGCCAGACAAAGGGTTGTTGAGAATCCTTCCTGTTTGTCTTGTAGAGCGGCTTCCACTGCCGTCTGTGCGGTAAACACAGTAACAGTGAGCGGCAGTGGCAGACCCACATCTCGACTGAGAAGCACAAGGAGCGAGTGTTCAGTTGTGAAGGAGAAGACGAGGCTCTGACGTGGATCTACCGCTTTCCTGGAGCGAACTTTGAACTCTGCCCCAAGTAAGACCTTTCTCCTGGAATCCGTTTCCTGACATGTCTCTCAAGAGCTGGGGGAGAGCAAAATGAAAAAAAGTGAAGATGAAAATGATTAAATCTGATTAAACGTTTGACGCCCTGTTCATGACTGACAGGTGGGCTGGCGGCTGTGCTGACGGAGTGAGCTGTGACTTCGCCCACAGTGCGGAGGAGCTGAAGGAGTGGACCGAGAGACGGGCGTTCCTACGACAGAAGCTCGTCAAAGCCAGGGAAGATATGCTCGTCATGTTCGATGAGTTCGACTTTGGGATGTACAACTTTCTACTACTTAAGGACTGACAGGAATGATTTTGTTTTTTGTCTCCACTAGCCACAAAGTGAGTGTTTGTAACTGCCAAACTAACAAATACCACATATCAAGAGTTTTCAAATCCAAACCAAAAGGGAGGAGGTGACGTGATCGAACTAGAGACTTGTCCAATTTGCCAAATTTTCACTTTACAAATGACAGATATAAATCACATGTACCTTTTTACATGTGTAAATATGACTATAATTTCTTCATAGTATTTTCTGTTCAGCCAAAGGCTCAGGACAAATACGACTCAGTACTTATGTTGGTGCCATTGAAAAACACAGCAGTCACTAACACGTTGTTAAACACTGAACTTTCATGGATGGTTTGTATTTAACTTTACATGCAGCCTTTTGTCTTCTCTGATCCACGTGACGTTCCCACCGAGTTCCCTTCTGTTTGAGCACAGAGTGTTTTCAGAGTTAGAGAGAGGCTGTTTACATTATGACATTATTACATAAAGATACTCCCCACGAATGCTTTGTCAAAGTCTCAACCTGCAATACAAATAAAGGTGTTACCGTTCATTTCTGATTTACATACATGTCAAAAAATTACATTTAGTATTCATATAAAAGAGAGATATGAAAAGGGGCAAAATCTGTTACCGCTCATGGAAGAGTTCATTGTACATTTGGACACTTGCTTGTTTTTTCAGTGTCTGTAAGTTGTGGAGTCTTGATATGTTCTTTAAATTTGCATAGAAACCTTGTGAAATCAGGAATATTCTGCATTTATGGATGTGGAATTTACCAAACAGAATCAATAACTTTATGATTAATAGCAGATAGTCAGACTGAGATGAACAAAGGAACATGTGAGAGTATAGAAGTAGATCAAATAGTCGATCAAATAGTGGAAAATGGAAATATTATGTGTCAGAAATGTACCTGAGTAAATTGCAGTGTCACGGGATGATTACACGAAGATGTAAACTATTTGTGCAATACTGCATTTATAATATATTCAAATGTATAAACATACTGTAAGTATATAGGCAGGTATGAATACTTGTATAAAAATAGTACGTGCTATAAGTTTTATATACATTTTCATATCGTATACCACACTTGCCCATATAATACAGTTTATATGCATATGTCTATTTCAATATCTCCTTATACATAATGCACAAATACATCCTCAGTGTATAGATTAGATAACACACAATAAATAATCACTTAATCAAATCCAGAAAGTGATTGAATCGATGCAATGAGAAAAAATGAAAAAGATTCTCGGGTTCATCAAGTTTGTTTTCAATCTGCTCCATCATCTTTTGGTGCAGTTCCTAATCGCGTCGTTAGGTGGCGCGCGCCTGCTCGTGCCTTCACTCCCCTCTGTCCCGCACGTGCTGCCGTGCGTGGGGCGCAATGTGCTGCACGCGCTTGTTGTTGTGGACCTGTACCAGAACCCGCCCACTTGCTCTGTGATTGGCTCCGCGGCGTGACTAACGTCTGCATCAGCCAATCAGCGAGGTGCGTGGGTTTATTAGAGTGCTTATTAGTGTTTGGACACATGCGAGAGTCCCCGTGAGGACAAGACCTGAGAAGTTAGAGACAGAGAACTCACTCACACACAGGGACCCACACACAAAGACTCACACTCACTGTCTCACACACAGAGACTCACACTCACTGTCTCACACTCACTGTCTCACACTCACTGTCTCACACTCACTGACACAGTTCGAGTCCTCCTCTCTCAGCTGGACAGGGACCTGCAGACACCAGGAGACACTTCCACAGCTCCACCGTCCATCATGTCCACAAACCAGATCTTCCTCGGGGACAGGGGCGACGTCCCCGACCTCCTCAAGTCTCTGGCGGATTATCCTTTCTCCTTCCCCGCGTTTGATGACACAGGTAAGAAGAAACTACTTGTTGACACTTGTTAGAATAAACTGTTATAATCAACAGTACAAGTACACTGATGTGAGTAGTTCTTCGAGAGCCCTTGAGGTACTTGTACATGTGTAGTATCACCTTTGTTATAACTTATTTGTACTTCAATACAGTATTATCTGACCAGTCAGACTATAAGATACTTTATCAATCCTGAAGGAAGTTCTAAGAGTAACAGTACAATACACAATAGAGTACAACAAGTATTAAGTATACAAATAGAAGTGAAAATAACAATAAAATGCAACAATAAACTTTATTTGTACAGTTACAAGTTGCTTTACAAGTTCAAAATGAAAGAGAATACAATAGGAAACAGTTAAACATAAGTATTTTAAGTTAATAAGTTATATTTTTATGTTATACATAAATGTTATGTTATAACAAAGGATCAAATAATCTACAGAGGTAAATATTGCACTAC